>NC_091192.1:1631982-1677716 GCF_040958095.1 Procambarus clarkii
ACAATTCAAAGGAATATCTGAATTAGTAACTGGGCGTCCACAATGCAAGCTGAGTTGGTAGCACTCGATATTATTGACAACACTGAAGTAGACAGCTTAATTATTTCTGACTCCCTTTCCTCACTACGAGCAATAAACAGTTTGCAATCAAGTAATAACGTGCTTGTCTTGGAAGCTAGACGTAGATATATAAGAATACTTAGCAAGAGGGTAAATATAAAAATGTTGTGGATTCCTTCTCACATTGGCATGCAGGAACATGACAAAGTTGACGCCCTTGCTAAGGCTGCAGTAAATAAAGACAGTATTGAACGGAATCTTGAGTTATCAAATAGGTCCCTTAAAAGTGTCATTAGACGAGAACTCCTGGATGGATTTGAAGAAAGTAGAACAGTGCAAACTGGAACTAGCAGGTCCATTGTTCATCACAATGAAATGTGTGAAGTAAAACATGTGTATGGGGCAAGTAACAAAGTCAGTAGACTAACAGATGTTGTCACAGCTCGTATAAGACTTGGCTACAAGTATCTCTGGCAGTTCAGCTTGTATAGGGATCTAGATGAAGTAAAGTGTAAAGTGTGTGGACATAGGCAGGGACACACACTCGAACACTATATCTTGGATTGTTGTAAAATTGAGCCTTTTAGAGATAAATCTAAGCTCACGCTGTATGATATGGCAACCTATCTTATTACCATGGATAAATTACCTGAAATCCTTGCACTGTACCCACATTTTGCTTCCAGTAGATGAACGACATATGAGATTCAGAAACAAGTAGTGTATTGTGAGGATTAATAATAAACAGGAGCTCCCCTATGACTCTGTAATATCTCCATTGGCCAAACTATTATGTATTAGCGATAAGACCTACCATTAATGTATGACGACTTACTGTAAATATGTAGCTCTTGTAATAGCAAGAGAGGGCTGGGCGGACTGCATTTTCTTGGATTGTCGGAAAGCCTTTGACACAGTACCGCATAAGAGGCTGGTACATAAGCTGGAGAGACAGGCAGGTGTAGCTGGTAAGGTGCTCCAGTGGATAAGGGAGTATCTAAGCAATAGGAAGCAGAGAGTTACGGTGAGGGGTGAGACCTCCTTTTGGCGTGAAGTCACCAGTGGAGTCCCACAGGGCTCTGTACTCGGTCCTATCTTGTTTCTGATATATGTAAATGATCTCCCGGAGGGTATCGATTCATTTCTCTCAGTGTTTGCGGACGATCCCAAAATTATGAGAAGGATTAAAACAGAAGAGGACTGTTTGAGGCTTCAAGAAGACCTAGACAAGCTGGAGGAATGGTCGAACAAATGGTTGTTAGAGTTTAACCCAACCAAATGTAATGTAATGAAGATAGGTGTAGGGAGCAGGAGGCCAGATACAAGGTATCATCTGGGAGAGGAAATTCTTCAGGAGTCAGAGAAAGAAAAAGACTTGGGGGTTGATATCACGCCAGACCTGTCTCCTGCAGCACATATCAAGAGGATAACAACAGCGGCATATGCCAGGCTGGCCAACATACGAACGGCGTTCAGAAACTTGTGTAAAGAATCATTCAGAACGTTGTATACCACATATGTCAGGCCAATCCTGGAGTATGCAGCCCCAGCATGGAGTCCATATCTAGTCAAGGATAAGACTAAACTGGAAAAGGTTCAAAGGTTTGCCACCAGACTAGTACCCGAGCTGAGAGGTATGAGCTACGAGGAGAGACTACGGGAATTGAACCTCACTTTGTTGGAAGTCAGAAGAGTTAGGGGGGACATGATCACCACATTCAAGATTCTCAAGGGAATCGACAGGGTTGATAAAGACAGGCTATTTAACACAATGGGCACACGCACAAGGGGTCACAGGTGGAAACTGAGTGCCCAAATGAGCCACAGAGATATTAGAAAGAACTTTTTTAGTGTCAGAGTGGTTGACAAATGGAATGCATTAGGAAGTGGTGTGGTGGAGGCTGACTCCATACACAGTTTCAAGTGTAGATATGATAGAGCCCAATAGGCTCAGGAATCTGTACACCTGTTGATTGACGGTTGAGAGGCGGGACCAAAGAGCCAGAGCTCAACCCCCGCAAACACAACTAGGTGAGTACAGGGACTGGTAGCCTGGTGGTTAGCGCGCAGGACTCGTAATTCTGTGGCGTGGATTCGATTCCCGCACTAGGCAGAAACAAATGGGCAAAGTTTCTTTCACCCTGAATGCCCCTTGTTACCTAGCAGTAAATAGGTACCTGGGAGTTAGTCAGCTGTCACGGGCTGCTTCCTGGTGTGTGTGTGTGTGTGTGTGTGTGTGGTGTGAAAAAAGTAGTTAGTAAACAGTTGATTGACAGTTGAGAGGCGGGCTGTAAGAACAGAGCTCAACCCCCGCAAACACAACTAGGTGAATACACACACACACACACAGGAAGCAGCCCGTAGCAGCTGCCTAACTCCCAGGTACCTATTTTACTGCTAGGTAAACAGTGGGCATCAGTGACAGAAATTCTGTCCATTTGTTTCTGCCATCGCCGGGGATCGATCCTCAGTTCCTAAGATTACGAATTCCTTGCGCTGTCCACTCAGCTACCAGGCTGTGTGTGTGTATTTACTATTTGTGTCTACAGTCGAGCTATAAGCTCTTGGACCCCGCCTTTCTAATCAAACTATTTTTTTCCTATATTATATATATATATATATATATATATATATATATATATATATATATATATATATATATATATATATATATATATATATATATATATATATATGTGTGTGTGTGAGAAAGCTGCATGAACGCTCAAGCCATAGATCACTAAGAACTCTTTGACCCGCCAGGATTTGAACCCATGCCGTCCAGGATCATCACCTAAACGTACTGTGTACGTTTAGGGGTTTAGCCCGTTCCTGTGTCAGGGAAGTCCATACGGGCTCACCATTGTCCGCTCCTGTCCCAGGAAAGTACACTATGGGCTCACCATAGCCAGCTCCTGTGCCAAGTACGTAAACTACGGGCTCACCCTAGCCTGCTCCTGTGCCAGGTAAGTCTACTACAGGCTCACCATAATCCACTCCTGTGTCAGGTTTCCTTCTGTTATAGGTAATAGTGGTACAATTGTCTTGTACTGTTTGTTACTTCCTCATCCACGACCCAAATCTGATTACTTCGTATTTGTTGGGAATAAAGTTAGGCATTAGTCTGACAATCTCTACCTTGTCCAGGAGGAACTGTATAAAACTGAAATCCTTTTTTGCTCTGATTCGTATCATTAGTTTTACATCATCAGGAAACATGGATAAAACGATTCTACTTTATAAGTTCCTTCATTGACATATAATGGAAACAATATGGATTAGTACTGAATCCTGTGGTGCTCCGCTCATTACTTTTCTCCATTACGATCTCTCTAATTTTACTACTACTCTTTTTTTTTGAGAAGTGTTCTCCAGTTGTTGTCGCGTCCAATTACTTCGGCATGTTTCTCACATTTTTGCAGCTGCCTCCTGAATCCATGCTTTATCGCAATCCATGAAGATTCACTCAATCTATCTTCTCTTTCCGATGCAGCCATTGGTTTTGTTAAAGAACCCTGACAGGTTTGTGCACAATTTACATTCTGTGAATCTGTATTGTAACATTTGCCTAAAAAAATCGTGCGTTCTAAGAGTTCCAATAGTCTGTTGATTAATGTATCTACGACCTTATAGGTTTTGCATTTCAACGATACAGGTCTATAATTCAGAGTTTCGTGTCTATTCCCCTTTACACTTACAGCTATGACAATTCCAGTCTTCACGCTGCCTGGTAGTTATCCAACCCGTTCTCGCACTTTCTTATAGTCAATATTGACTTATTAAATATGTGCATATGTGACATACTAATTTATTGTGAATATTTTAGTTTACCTTGAAAAGCGTCATAGAAAACACCGACCTTACCTAACCTTCTTAGTATGTTAAGATAAGTAATAATTCGTAATTACAATTATTACTTAACCTATACCTATAACAGGTTAAGTAATAATTGTAATTACGAAGCAATAAGATACTTATCTTAACATACTAAGAAGGTTAGGTAAGGTCGGTGTTTTCTATGAAGCTTTTCAAGGTAAACTAAAATATTCACAATAAATTAGTATGTCACATATGCACTTATTTAATAAGTCAATATTGACTTAAAGAAAGCGCGAGACCGGGTAGGTTATCCACACTCCAACGAAACAGTGTAAATTATTGTCTTAAGATTTGCTAGGAGTTTCAGCCGCAATCTTTATTAAATATGGGTGATTTTGTGTGGTCCTACAGTTTTAGGTAAATTTGAGTCGTGCAGTAGTTTCCTCGCATCATAAGTTGTAATTTTGATTCTGTTTAGTCTCTCGTTCAAGTGTGTTGCGACCTATAGCTCTGTCAGGTGCTAAAGTCCTGTGCTCAATACTTCCTGGAACCTTGTGTTTAGGTCTTCATACATTTTATATTTCTTTTTAATTTCTTGCTTGGCCCCCTTTCTCTGGATCATGTATAATTATCGAGTCGTTTATTAATTGTTTCGGCGTGATGATTGTATCTCGTAATTTGTGAACTTTGCTAATGGATTACGATAATCAAATTGTTTCGCTGTTTCTTTCCTGATGCAAAGTTCCTGAGCTTATCACTCTGCCTCATCGCCTTTCATGGTCACTGTTACAATCTTCTTCTTATTCTGTGTGAAGGCCAGGTTTAGTCTACCTGGTTGGTCACCAGCTTATCTTCTCTCCTTCGTTACATGCTGAATCGGGAAGTTCCTCCCTACAACGTCTACAAACTTACCTCCACCATTTCTACAAGCTCATATCTCTGTAACACCCAGGACCTCCCCCCCCTTAGAGTTCACACCCAGGGAAGCCTTCTCCAAGAGGTTAGCCCAGATGACCTCCGGTTTATCTTGTATATTGATTAAAAATTCCTGGGTTAGTCTTAGTCAGCATAGTTTCAAGTATGTAATATTTCATGCAAGGAAATTAGACTCCAGATTCTTATGTGTAAACATCCCTGGGTCTCCCCCTTTTTGGCCAGGTCAGAGGTCAGTCACATGTAATTAATAACTCCTCTCTTGAAGAGTGTATGGTGAATGTCAAACAAGCTTTTTGAAATATTTCTTGAGTGTTTGTACACTCTTAGTGGGTAGCAACAGCAGATCTCCCCCTCCCCCTGTGGGGGTTGTATATAGAGGTCCTTTAGGGACTTAGGGAACACAGAGTGCCGGACACCGGGGTCCAGAGAGGGCTGTGTGAAGAACACCTCAGCCAGGGAGAGACAGGTCTTAAGGTAATGTGTGTGATCTCTGAAGTTTTGTTCCATGTCCAAATTTCCTAACTTTTTGCCAGTGTTAGAGTAGGATTATAAGTGGTGATTGACATAATTTTGGTCTCAATAAACTCATTTTTTAAATTTCCCGTCTGTGTCAATTGTTGAATCCTCTTAGCCTTTTGGATATAGTGGCTGACAACCGTTTTCATAATTAATGACAGTCATAGAAAGTACTCTCCAAGTCAAGCAATGTTTCTTGCCTCGTTGCTTGATATAGTTTCAATGGTCAAAGGCAGATGGTGGCAGCGTATTTAACCCTTGTGTTAGCATTTCCTTATTGGCAGTGTATCTTTTGGTTCCGGTGTAACCATCATATGTCAGCTCACATTACCGTGTTTCATAACAGTGTTATCAAGTGCAACCGATGAGGAGGTGTTACTCAGGATAAGTAGGGTTTACATTATAGTGGTGGTTCATTATTTTGGTGGTACACATTTTAATAGTGGTGCACAGTAGGGCAGTGTTACACTAGAGCGGTGTTACATCCCCCCCCCCTTTTGTGATTACGATGGGCTCATCGAAGCCCGCTCCTGTGCCAAGTAAGTACACTACGGACTAATCATAGCCCTCCCCTGTGCCAGGAAAGTCCACTACGGCTCACTATAGTCCTCTACTGTGCTATGTAAGTACACTACAGGCTCACCATAGCCCGCTCCTGTGCCAGGTAAGTACACTAGGAGTTCACCATATCCCGCTCCTGTGTCAGGTAAGTCTACTACAGGCTCATCATAGTCCGCTTCTGTGCCAGGTAAGTCAACTACATGTTCTGCATAACCCGTTCCTGTGCCAGAGAAATCCATACGGGCTCACCATAGTCCGCTTCTGTGCCAGATTAGAACACTACAGGCTGACCATAACCCACTCCTGTGCCAGGTAAGTACACTTCAGGTTCACCATAACCCGCTCCTGTGCGAGGTAAGTCACTACGGCCTCACTATACCCCGCTCCTGTGACAGGTAAGTCTTTAAGCTCACCTAAATGCCGTCTCATGGTGCATCTCCTGTGCTAGGCGAGTACGCGCTCCTGTGCCAGGTAAGTAAACAGGAGCGGGTGCACCATAGCTCGCTCCTGTGCCAGGTAAGTCTACTATGGGTTCACCATAGCCCGTTCCTGGAACAGGGAAGTCCATACGGGCTCACTATAGTCCGCTCCTGTCCCAGGTAAGTACACTATGGGCTCATTATAGCCCGCTTCTGTTCTGGATAAGTCACTACTGGCTCACCATTTTCCGCTGCGTTGCCAGGTAAGTCCATTACGGGCTCACCATAGTCTGCTCCTGTGCCAGGTAAGTAAATTATAGGCTCACCACAGTCCTCTCCTCTGCCTGGTAGGTCCACAATGGGCACACCATTGCCAGGTAAGTACACTTGGGGCTCACCATAGCCCACTCCTGTGCCAGATAAGTCACTATGCGTTCACCATAGCATGCTTCTTTGCCAGATAAGTGCACTACATGCTCACAATAGTCCGCTCGTCTGTCAGATAAGTCCACTACTGGCTCGTAATAGCCAGCACCTGTGCCAGGTAAGTACACTAGGGGATCACCATAACCCGTTCGTGGGCCAGGGAAGTCAATATGAACTCACCATAGTCCGCTCCTTTGCCAGGTATATACACTACAGGCTCATGATAGCCAGCTCCTGTCCCAGGTAAGTTCAATACAAGCTCACCATAGCCCACTCCTGTACCAGGTAAGTCTACTACGGCTTCACAATAGCCCGCTCTTGTGCCAGGTAAGACTACTAAAGGCTCACCATAGCCTACTCCTATGCCAAGTAAGTCCACTACGGGCTCACTATAGACCGTATCTGTGCCAGGTAAGTCCAATATGGGTTCACCATAGCTCCATCCTGTGCCAGGTAACTGCACTACACACTCACCATAGTTCGCACCTGTGCCAGGTAAGTCGTCTACTGGCTCACCATATCCAGCTCCTGTGCCAGGTAAGTGCACTAGGAGCTCACTAATGCCCGCTCCTGTGTTAGGTATGTACACTACGGGCTCGCCATAGCCTGCATCTATGCTGTGTAAGTCACTACGGGCTTACCATAGTCCGCTGCGGTGCCAGGTAAGTCACCTACAGTCTTACTATAGCCTGCTCCTGTGCCAGGTAAGTCTGCCATAGGCTCACCATAGTCGGATACTGGGACAGGTAAGTCCATTAAAGGCTCACCATAGTCCGCTCCTGTGCCAAGTAGATACACTACGTTCTCACCCTAGCCCGTTCCTGTGCCAGGTAAGTCTACTACAGGCTCATTATAATTCATTCCTGTGTCAGGTTTCCTTCTGTTATAGGTAATAGTTGGTACAATTGTCTTGTACTGTTTGTTACTTCCTCATCCACGACCCAACTCTAATTACTTCGTATTTGTTGGGAATAAAGTTAGGCATTAGTCTGACAATCTCTACCTTGTCCAGGACGAACTGTATAAAACTCTGAAATCCTTTTTGTTCTGATTCCTATCATTAGTTTTATATCATCATCAAACATGGACGAAGATCCTACTTTATAAGTTCCTTCATTGACATATATTGGAAACAGTATGGATTAGTACTGACCCCCTGTAGTGCTCCGCTTATTACTTTTCTCCATTCCGATCTCTCTAATTTTACTATTACTCTTATTTTTTTTTTTTGAGAAGTGTTCTCCTGTTTTTGTCGCGTCCAGTTACGTCGGCATGTTTCTCACATTTCTGCAGCTGCCTTTTGAGTCATAGTCTCAATGGCTTTATCGCAATCCATGAAGATTCAATCAACCTATCTTCTCTTTCCGGTGCAATCATTGGTTTTGTTAAATAACCCTGACAGGTTTGTGCACAATTTACATTCTGTGAATCCGTATTGCAACATTTGCCTAAAAAAAATCGTGCGTTCTAAAAGTTCCAATTGTCTGTTGATTAGTGTATCTACGACCTTATAGGTTTTGCATTTCAACGATACAGGTCTATAATTCAGAGTTTCGTGTCTATTCCCCTCTATACATACAGCTATGATATTATCAATCATCACGCTGCCTGGTAGTTATCCACACTCCAACGAAACAGTGTAAATAATTGTCTTAAGATTTACCAAGAGTTTCAGCTGCATTCTTTATTAAATATGGGTGATTTTGTGTGGTCCTACAGTTTTAGGTATATTTGGGTCGTGAAGTAGTTTCCTCGCCTCATATGTTGTAATTTTGATACTGTTTAGTCTCTCGTTCAAGTGTATGGCGTCTTCTTGCTCTGTTAGGCACTAAAGTCCGGCGCTCAATACTTCCTGGAACCTTGTGTTTAGGTCTTCATGCATTTTATATTTTCTCTTAATTTCTTGATTGGCCCCACGTTCTCTGGATCATGTATAATTATCGAGTCGTTTAATAATTGTTTCGGCGTGATAATTGTATCTCGTAGTTTGTGAACATTGCTCCTGGATTACGATAATCACATTGTTTCGCCGTTTCTTTCCTGATGCAAAGTTCATGAGCTTAACACTCTGCCTCATGGCCTTTCATAGTCATTGTTACAATGTTCTTTTTATGCTGTGTGAAGGCCAGGTTTAGTCAACCTGGTTAGTCACCAACTTATCTTCTCTCCTCCGTGACATGCTGCATCGGGAAGTTCCTCTATACAACTTCTACAAACTTAGCTCCACCACTTCTACAAGCTCAGCTCTACCACTTCTACAAGCTCGATTGGTTGCTTGCTCGTTGCAGGGTGCGGTCACGGCGTTGGCGCTCTCTCAGTTGTTGGCTGACGTCTGGTGCGAGCAGGTCGCTGTTGTTGGTGTGTGGTGTGCCGGCTAGCCTGTGGGGGGCAGCTGGCGTTGTGGCGTCGTCGGTGACGCGGATTCGGAGGGTGGATTCCGCAGGATTGGAGTTCTCGGCGGCTGCTGATTGGGCGTTGGTGGAAGTGACGCTTTTGGATGTTTTCCAGGTGGACCTGCACACTGTTTACGGTCTTGAGAAGATCTCTGACAAGCGTGTGGTGGTCAAGTTCTCTGCCCCTGGTCCATATCAGCGTTTTGTGAGTGATTTTGCTGGGCGTTCTCATCTGCTCCCGGGCTCTGCTGGTACTGTGGAGGTGTCGGACCGGTGTGTGGCGCCGACGTTTGTCAGCATCCATGGAGTTCCCTTGGACTTTCCCGAGGAGGTCCTTCGCACCTGCTTCTCTCGGTATGGTACTGTGTTCACTCACTGTATAACCTGCCTCCGCTCAGGCCGCCTGTCGAGCTTGAGGACCAATGTGCGGACCCTTGGCATGCGCTTGACGCGTGATATTCCTTCTCAGGTCAAGTTCTACGGCTTTACCATGCGGGTTTTCTATGAGGATCAACCACGCGCCTGTTTTCGGTGTGGTTTGCGAGGGCATCTTGCGGCCGGTTGCACTGCTTCCGGGATGGGGGAACCAGCTATCTTCCAGGAGGGTGATTTTCCCCCCTTGGTGGTTGGGGGGGGGGGGGCCAAGCCAGGTGTTGCAGAGACCGTGTTTGTCCCCCACGGCCCCTCCTCGTCGTTGGTGCCTTCTGATTCGACTGATCCTACTCCGGCTGTTCAGCAGTTTGACCCACCTGGCTCGTTGGTGTCTGATGCGGCGCCCTCACTTCCTGTGCACGTCGTCACTGCGGAGGTTCATCGGGCTCCAGATGTTGCTGCCATGGAGACAGGTACGTCTGTGGAAGCTGCTCCATCGTGTGTAGGTGGGAGTGGCGATCCTGTGGGCCCTTCGTGTGGGGTTGCTCCTTCGTCTGGTGGCCGTCCATCCGACGTGGTTGCTGCTGCTCCGGAGGCGCTGCGGTCCTCTCGTGGCTCTAGAGGGCCTTCCCCGGTCGCGACGTCAGACCAGCCCCGTCGTAAGAGGGAGGCACGGGCGCGTTCCTCTGACAAAGGTCCTCCCATTAAGCGAGGGGGGTCTACGGCTGGAGCTGCTGTGGTGTGCGCCCCTCCTCCTCC
This sequence comes from Procambarus clarkii, assembly GCF_040958095.1. NCBI lineage: Eukaryota > Metazoa > Arthropoda > Malacostraca > Decapoda > Cambaridae > Procambarus > Procambarus clarkii. Next base: position 1,642,244 of record NC_091192.1, read on the forward strand.
CTCTGGTGGCCTGATGCACCCGGGGCCCCCTCTGGGGGCAGTGACGCCCCAGAAGCAGTTGTGGTTGATCAGTGGGTGGTGTCCCCTGGTGCGGAAGGTCCTGGACAGGATGCGCTGACATTGAAGTTTACAAGGTATACAAAGAGTGCGAGCGCCGACGTTCCTGTGGGGCCCTGCTCTGCAGGGTTGCCGGATGGTGCGCCTACTGTTCCTACTGCCTCCCATGTGGGGGGGCTCTGCTCCACCTTCTACGGGGGCTGTGGGGTCCTCATTGCCTTCCTGATGGCGCCCTCTCTGACTTGTGCGACGCTGAATGTGCGTGGATTGCGTGACTTGGCTATGCAGATGGGCTTGGTGGCTGTGCTTCGTGAGCAACGTGTAGATGTAGCCTTTATTCAGGAGCATAATGTGCGTGACTTGCGTGCTTTGTCTGGGTTGACTGGTGATTTTCATGTAGTGCTTATTCCGCCAAGGATGTCCTTTGGGGGCACGCTGACGCTGTTCTCCCGGAGGGCGTCCATTTCCGTGCTTCACACGGAGATGGATGAAGATGGCCGGGTGTTGTTCGCTCGTGTGCGGTACCTCGGGGTGGAGATTCCCTTATTGACTGTGTATGCTCCTTCTGGCACAGCGCGTCGCAAGGAGAGGGAGGAGTTTTTCAAGGGTGGGCTGTTACACTTCTTGCGTCATGACACAAGGGACATGGTCTTTGGGGGCGATTTTAATTGTGCCACTCTCGCACGGGATTGCAATAGTGCGCATCCGCAGAATGTTTCTCGGGCGTTGGTCTCCACCTTACAGAGTTGTGGGTTTCGTGATGCTGCTCTCATGTTTGGGGGCGATTTGGAATTCACTTTTGCTGCGCGAGGGACGTGTTCCAGGCTGGATCGTTTTTATGTTCATGAGCGGGAGGGCTCTGTTTTTGCGTTTCGTACGGTTCCTGTTGCCTTTTCTGATCATTGTTTGGTTGTGGTGCGTGTTGCTGTTCGTGTGGGGAGGGTTGGTGGAAGTTGAATTGTCGGTTGTTGCATTGTGCGTGAGGCGTTTCGTGGGTGGTGGGTGGGGCTTGTTGCTCGCAAGTGCGAGTTTTTGTCTGTGTTGGACTGGTGGGAGTGGTGCAAGGTGGAATGCAAGTCCTTTTTTGTTGTGGTTGCGAGGCGTGAGGCGGCGGGGCAATTTGGTTTGTTGCGCTTTCTTCAGGCGCGGTTGACTCGGTTGTATGTGTTGCTAAATGGTGGGGCTGATTGTTTTAATGCTATTTCTGTGTGTAAGGAGCGCATTTGTGATTTGTGGGAAGAGTTGGCAGAAGGGGTTCGGGTGCGGGCTCGTGTTGACGAGCGTGTGTCTGGTGAACGGCTTTCTCCTTTTCTTTTGCGAAAGGAGAAAGCCCTTCGGGACTCGGTTCTTTTCACCAGTCTCCAGCGTCCGGACGGTTCTGTTTTGTCTAACACGGATGGGGTCCTGTTGTATGTGCAGCAGGAATTGGGAGCGCTGTATGGAGAGGTAGAGGTGGATGAGGATTTGGCTGCTTTCTTTTTGCGTCACTGCTCACCTGGTTTGTCGGCTGCAGGTTGTTCCGCTTTGGTGAGAGACGTGTCGTCGGCTGAGCTTTGGGATGTGGTGCGGTCTTTCCGTTCCGGCAGAGTGCCTGGCTCGGATGGGCTCCCTGTGGAATTTTATGTGACTTTCTGGGATGTGATTGGGGAGGCTTTTTGGAGGTGGTGCGATTTTGTTTCCTGACCTGATCCTTACCCGCATCCCATTATGATGGGGTTGTGAGGTTGCTTCCGAAGCCAGGTAATTTGCGTTTTCTGTCGAATTGGAGGCCGATCACCCTGTTAAATGTTGATTATAAGGTTGTCTCGAAGTTGCTGGCAGGTCGGTGTCGGGATGTTATTGGTTCTGTGGTTTCGGTTGAGCAATTTTGTGGCATTCCGGGTAGGTCTTTGCTTCAGTGCAATGCTCTTTTACGTGATGTGCTTCTGTGTGCCTCTGAGCTTCGCCTACCTGCGGTGATGCTCAGCTTAGATTGGTCGAAAGCATTCGACCGTGTGTCGATGGGCTTTGTGCTGCAGGCTATGGAGAAGTTCGGGTTTCCTCCGTTGTTTCTTTCTTGGGTTCGTATGTTGTATGCCCGCTGTCATAGTCGTGTGTGCATTAATGGGTTTTTTAGTGCCCCCCTTTGCCGTTCGCCGTTCGGTGTGGCAGGGGTGTCCCTTATCTATGCTCCTTTATGTTCTTTTTCAGGAGCCTTTGTTTCGTGCGGTTAAGTCATGTGCTTTGGTGGTTCCTCCGAGACTGCCCGCTGGTCTCTGTTTACCGATCTGTGGGTATGCTGACGATACGGTTCTGTTTGTGGCGACCGATGGCTCTGTGGTTGCGGTTCAGGACCTTGTTCGGCGTTTTGAGCTGGCCACTGGGGCCCTTGTTAATAGGGATAAGTCCTGTCTGATGGAGCTGGGGAGCTGGACCTCCCGTTCAGTGTGGGCGGGGTCGTGGTTTCCAGTGGTCAGGTCGCTTCGGGTTCTCGGAATTACTTGGTTTAGCTCGTATGCCCAATCCTTGGAATGGAATTGGGATGTGGTGTCTCGGTCGGTTGAGGTGGCGGTTGGTTTGTTATCCTCGCGTCCATTGACGGTTTATCAGCGGGCGATTGTTGTTACTAGCAAAGTTCTTTCTTGTTTTTTGGCTCAGTGCTTCCCCCTGGATCGGCGGCGTGCTCATAGGTTGGAATGCAGAGTCTATCGGTATGTGTGGTGAGGGAAGTATCATCCGGTTCGTCACTCCTCCATGGTTTTGCGGGTGGAGGAGGGGGGTGTTGGCATCCCTGATGTTTTTACCAAGGCATTGACTTTGTTTTGGGTGTCGTTGCGTCAGTATTTGGGGGTGGGTGGGGCCTCGGTGCGCTTGGGATTTATTTCTGTTCAGTTCGGTTTAGCTATTTGCTTGAGTTAGGGGCTGGGTGTGAGGTCGCCTTTTGTACACCTGCTGTGTATTCGTGGGCAGTTGGGATTCTGCGGAAGCTCTGTCGTGTTCCTGGATTTTTGTCCCTGTCGTGTCGGGGGTTTATGGGGTTCTCCTTCGTCGTGTGAGCCATCGGGTTGAGTGTTTGTTTCCATGCTGGGATTGGGGGGGGGGGGATTTGGTCGGTCTTGGGTGGGCGGCATTTGGCTCCGCAGCAGCGGGAGTTTCTCTTTCGTATGCTGCACGAGTCCTTGCTATCGAATGATCGTATGTGTATGCTTGGGTTGCGTTCTTCCGCGACGTGTGCACATTGTGGATTTGGATTGGTTCAGACGCAGTTACATGTGTTTTATTTTTGTGAGAGGGTACAGGGTTTAGTTGCTTGGTTGCGTGATGTGATTGCGGTGTTCTGTGGGCCCGGGTTTCAGGGGGGGATGTTTTGGGGTTCCTGTTTCTTTTGTTTCCTCAGGGCTCCGGGTGGCTTCGGAACACTCTGAGTGTCTTGATTGCTGATTACGTGTTTTGTGTGTGGGTTGGGCGTTTGGAGGGCTATGGGGTTCGCCGGATTCTGGGTTTTCTGCGAGAGCGTTTGCGTTTCACATGGTGGTGGTTGCGGCGTGCTTTTCCGGTGAGGTTTGCTGCTTGGTTCACTGACGCGTATGTTCAGAGTGATGCTTTGGGGTTGGTGGGGGCTCGGGGGTTTGATTAGTGTATTGGTGTGGTGTCGATGGATTTGCGGGGAGTGCTTGTTGGGTCGTTTGGGTTGTGTGTATTCTCCCTGCCCCCTGAGGGCTTCCTTGGCGGTGCGTTGTGTGTGTGTTTCCTTGCGCTGTGCTTTGTGTTGCTCCTTGTGTGTGTGTCCTTGTTGTTTGGGTTTGTGTGTGTTTTGTGTTCCTTTGCCGGATCCTGCGTGTTCCGCTGTTTTTTTTTTGTGTGCTTGGCTGTGGTTCTGGACCTTGTTTCCCAGTTCCCGTGCGTTCTGGTGTTTCCTCCTGTTTGTTTAGGTGTGCGTTTTGTTGCGTCCGACTCCTGTGTGCGCAGGTCCTTGTGTTGGGGTGTGTATGTGTCTTTTCATTTGTTCCACCGGTTCCTGCGTGATCCGGTGCTGTGCTCCTGTTTATGTGGGCTTATGCCTTGCATGTGTGGCCCTTTTGGGTACTTTTATCCGTCATGCTTCATGTAATTTTTCCCTAGTGTTATTTTAATTTATTTTCTTTTTTTTTGTGCCGCTGGCTTATTATGTGTAGCTGCTCTGTGTGAGCCTTTGTGTTCTCTGTGTTACTCATGTGGATCTTGTGTTATGCATGATTGGATTTCTTTTTTATGTTGTATTCTTGTAAAAAAAAAAAAAAAAAAAAAAAAAAAAAAAAAAAAAAAAAAAAAAAAAAAAAAAAAAAAAAAAAAAAAAAAAAAAAAAAAAAATCTTCATGCTCTTGCATTTGTTCTGTTTAATGCTTGTTGTCTTGAGAGTTCTTTGGGTTATTTACTATGTACTTTGTAAGGCTTTGTATCTTTTTTATTGTGTATATTGTACTTTTATAAATAAAAAAAAAAAAACTTCTACAAGCTCAGCTCCTCCCCCACTTTGTCGTGATTAGGACCGGCTCATCGTAGCCCGCTCCTGTGCCAGGTAAGTACACTACGGACTAACCATAGCCCTCTCCTGTGCCAAGTAAGTTCACTACGGGCTAACCATAGTCCGCTACTGTGCCATGTAAGTACACTACAGGCTCACCATAGCCCGCTCCTGTGCCAGGTAAGTACATTATGGGCTCACCATATCCCGCTTCTGTGCCAGGTAAGCTCACTACGGTCTCATCATAGTCCGCTCCTGTGCCAGGTAAGTTCAGTATGGGTTCACATAGCCTGTTCTTGTGCCAGAGAAGTCCATACGGGCTCACCATAGTCTGCTCCTGTGCCAGGTAAGAACACTACGGGCTCACAATAGCCACTCCTGTGCCAGGTAAGTACACTTCGGGCTACCTATAGTCCGCTCCTGTGCGAGGTAAGTCACTACGGGGTCACTATACCCCTCTCTTGTGACAGGTAAGTCTTCAAGCTCATTTCAATGCCGTCTCCTAGCACATCTCCTGTACTAGGTGAGTACGCGCTCCTGTGCCAGGTAAGTACTCTATAGGCTCATTATAGCTCGCTCCGGTTCTGGGGTAAGTCACTACTGGCTCACCATTGCCCGCTGCGTTGCCAGGTAAATCCATTACGGGCTTACCATAGTCTGCTCCTGTGCCAGGTAAGTAAATTATAGGCTCACCATAGTCCTCTCCTCTGCCAGGTATGTTCACACCATAGCCAGGTAAGTACACTTGGGGCTCACCATAGCCCATTCCTGTGCCAGATAAGTCACTATGCGTTCACCATAGCATGCTTCTGTTCCAGATAAGTGCACTACATGCTCACAATAGTCCGCTCGTCTGTCAGGTAAGTCCACTATGGGCTGATAATAGCCAGCACATGTGCCAGGTAAGTACACTAGGGGATCACAATACCTTGCTCCTGTGCCAGGTAAGTTCACTACGGGTTTACCATAGCCCGTTCGCGAGCCAGGGAAGTCAATATGAGCTCACCATAGCCCGCTCCTTTGCCAGGTAAGTACACTACAGGCTCATCATAGCCCGCTCCTGTCCCAGGTAAGTTCACTACGGGTTCACCATAGCCCACTCCTGTACGAGACAAGTCCAATATGAGCTCACTATAATCCGCACCTGTGCCAGGTAAGTCCACAACTGGCCCACCATACTTATCTCTTGTACCAGGTAAGTACACTTTGGGCTCACCATAGCCCACTCCTATGACAGGTAAGTCACTACAGGTTCACCATAGCAGGTTTCTGTGCTAAGAAAGTCCAATACAGGCTCACAATAGTCCGCTCCTGTGCCAGGTAAGTCTACTACAGCTTCACCATAGCCCGCGTCTGTGCCAGGTAAGTCCACTACGGGCTCACCATAGCCCGCTCCTGTGCCAGGTAAGCCCACTACGGACTGAACATAGCCCGCTCCTGTGCAGGTAAGTCCACTATGGGCTCACTATAGTGCGCTCTTGTGCCAGGTGCTCAGCCACTATGGGCTCACTATAGCCCGCTGCTATGTCAGGTAAGTCCATTATGGCCTCACCATATCCCGTTCCTGTGCCAGGTGAGTGCACTATGGGCTCACCATAGCTCCCTCCCGTACCAGGTATGTCTACTACGGGCTCACAATAGTCTGCTCCTGTGCCAAGTAAGTACACTACGGGCTCACCATAGATCGCTCTTGTGCCAGGTAAGTCCACTACGGGCTCACCACAGCCCGCCCCTGTGCCAGGTAAGTCCACTACGGGCTCACCATAGCCCGCCCCTGTGCCAGGTAAGTCCATTACGGGCTCACCATGTCAGCTCCTATGCCAGGTAAGTCCACTACGGACGGGCTCACCATAGATCGCTCCTGTGCCAGGTAAGTCCACTACGGGCTCACCATAGCCCGCCCCTGTGCCAGGTAAGTCCATTACGGGCTCACCATGTCAGCTCCTATGCCAGGTAAGTCCACTACGGACGGGTTCACCATAAATCGCTCCTGTGCCAGGTAAGTCCACTACAGGCTCACCATAGCCCGCCCCTGTGCCAGGTAAGTCCACTACGGGCTCACCATGTCAGCTCCTATGCCAGGTAAGTCCACTACGGACGGGCTCAGCATAGATCACTCCTGTGCCAAGTAAGTACACTACGGGCTCACCATAGCCCGCCCCTATGCCAGGTAAGTCCACTACGGACTGGCTCACCATAGATCGCTCCTGTGCCAAGTAAGTACACTACGGGCTCACCATAGCCCGCCCCTATGCCAGGTAAGTCCACTACGGACGGGCTCACCATAGATCGTTCTTGTGCCAGGTAAGTCCACTACGGGCTCACCATAGCCCGTACTGCTTGCAATGTTTTGTTCCGAATACCTGAATCTATAACAACAACAACCTCGTCTTTTCTCCGTTCTGTTGTTCCCAGTCTGTGTTTTAGTCTCAGCCAGGAATCGAACCTGAGTCACTTATGTGTGAAACGATGACCACTAGGCCGCGAGACCCTGAGTGTGTGTAGTTTTTAAGAGATTATAATAAAGGACTCTGAATTTTGGGTATTTAGTTAAGGGACTAAGTGATACACCATGGGAAGAAATTACCACAGGTCTTGAGTGGCGCACTAGGAATTAGGTTGATTAATGTATTCATCGCCTGACTTTGTATTTTTGGACCTGGATGAAGAAGGGGTTCTAGAACGAACACACTTTGATGGTTGAGGGCCATCCAGTAATTTTAGCTAAATGTTATTTTTGCTAAGTTAAGGATATCTTTAATTTAGCCATATCATGTTAGGTTTAGGATGTTTTTGTTCTTTAAAGATGTGTTGAGGTAGATAACCTGAAATGCCAACCAGAGGGAAGAGCAGCACATTGCCTCAGAGGACAGACTAATACAACCCCGCCAATATATTACATCTCCAGGTAGTATTATATATGCTTTCTCCAGGTTAAGACCACGTTACCCCACAGCGAAGGCATTACGGACATAGGCCTCGAAATCTACCACTCAGTCAGGGCGAGGCCACTAACGTGTTCCACACACATAAACGCACCTTAATCATCCCAGTGGACGAAATATACACGAGTAACGTTGTATCAACGCAATATCAATGTTGTATCAACATAATATCTGCTATGTATCAACGTAGTATCTACGTTACTCGTGAATATTTTGCTCACTGGGATACAGCCGCACTGGTTGCAGTTCAGCTGTCAAAACATTGGGGCGAAACACCAGGGCGAACTGCCTTTCGTGCTGTGTTTCTTAACTGGAAGAGCAACCACACACACACATCTTCGGTGAGTCAATCACACAGTTACTGGTCTTGCTCCACACCCACCCAACTGGGCGGTAGCTTTACAGTCATGTGCTCCACACCCACCCAACTGGGCGGCAGCTTTACAGTCATGTGCTCCACACCCACCCAACTGGGCGGCAGCTTTACAGTCATGTGCAGGCTGCACCTACAGTAAGTAAACTTTGGATACTTCGCTAAGATTCCTGGCAGTACATCATTATGAATGAAGTACTTACACATTTCTTGGACTCCATTGATGGTGTTATCTGAATTCCGCAATTTGTTTCACATTCCATTATATAATGACGCAAAGAATGCAAATAGTTCTGCTGACAGAGTTTACATTTAGTCAGGTCTACATCAGCAGATGATACAAATTCCCAGAGGTACTTGTAGCCGAGCCTAAGCCTAGCAGTGGTAACATCTAGAAGTCTGCTAACATTATTGGATGACCCATAGACGTGCGGTTCTTCCTGCGTAATAGAATGTCGATAGATGAAGTAACTGGTGTGAATTTCACTTTGCCTCAAATCTACGAGATTTTGTTGATGTTCCCGTAATATTACTGCCATCAGGTTTCTCAAAGGTAGTCTAAGATGGTAATCAATTCCCTCATTAACAGTAAATGTTTTGGCTAACTCATCAGTTCTATCATGCATTCTATCCACAGGAGACAAACTCTGACTCCATCGTTGATTATTTCAGTATATCTGTGTCTAGCTTCAGACATAAGCATTATGCCTGAGTGACTGGTGCAAGGAGCCATCACTGTAAATAATTTGGGAAAGGGAGCTCTCTCTGACCAAAGCATCAATTTGTCTTAAGGCATTGTTCTTTGCTTCTTGTCAAAGCAAGGCTTGTTCTTTAATCAGCTTCTTGGGTGGGAAGAGGGGGGGGGGCAGTAATTCGTAAAGAGCTGATCTCCCATGGGGCAGGAAAGTGTCGTTGTTGTCTCTCTTGGTAGAGGTGATGAATATTATACATTCTAAGCACAGTGGCGGTTTTGGTAATCCATTTGGAGGGATGCTGACCTTCAAGTAAGAAGGCGTGGAAGGCTTCAGTGTAAGAGTTAGGGTGGGTTAGCCTAAGCATCTTAATACCAATTAAATCATTAATTTCAGTGATACGATCACTTACACATGGAATATTCAGTTCCTTCCTCGTGTTTAGTAATTTAGTTGTACGGGGCCATCCGAGGATAATCTTCATGGCTTCGTCTTGCATCTTTTCCAGCTCTCCAATCATTCTCTCAAGCACTAGAGCAAGCATAATCGATCAGAGATCTAATATATGAGAGATACATCATTTTGCCAATTCACACATTTGCGCCATAGCTTGAATGGTAGCCTGCCACAGCCTTGAGAGTATGGAGCCTCTCTCTGCATTGACGACCCAGCTTGGCTACAACATTGCGGTACAGTGGAATCTCAAGACAAAGGTATTTATATCTGAGGTTTCCTGAGACAAAGGTTTCACAGTCAAGCAGAGAGCCATCATGCAACTGCATCTTGCGAACAGCCCCACCCCGTCTGAGTAGGCGTCGGTTCAAGATCTTTGTTTTCCTACTGAGATGACTAAACCTAGTTCCTGAAATGTGTTCAATACAGAGTTCAGAACATTTTGGGTGTTGGTATACCCATTGGTATGGATCAGTATATCATCCGCATAGCTAATGATGTGTTCGCTGGGCCTCTTAATTACTGAGTTTAGAAGTGCATTGATTAACACATTGAACAGAGTAGGACTGAGGACACCTTCCTGTGGAGTGCCCAGTTCAAAATGTCTCGTTACACTCCTATGCCCTTGGAACAGTACAGATAACTTCCTGTTGGATAGATAGCCAATTATCCACCATAGTAGCCATCCGCCAACATTCAATTTAGCAAGTTCGCTCAAAGCAATGTCAAAGGCTGATTTGACTTAGCAATGTCAAAGGTTGACTTAAGATCTAGGAAAGTGGTATATGACCTATCAGTATGTAGAGTGAGGAAGGCTGTAATACAGTGATGTATACTCTTTCCATGCGTGAAGCCATATATCTGGGGAGACAACACGTTTCTACTTCTGTAAAGAAGACGGTTAAGAACCATCCTCTCAAGACACAGAAACAACTAGTGAGGGAGATTAGGTGAAAAGCACTCTCCCGGTTAGGTTTAGGAATGGGAATAATAAGACTGTTGGTCCATGACTTAGGAAACTCCCCAGTTACATAGCTCATATTATACAGTTCAAGCAAAGGATTCCCTGGCACTAGCAGAAGCATACGCAGTATGTCGTAAGTACTTCCATCCTCCCCGGGTGATGTAGCTCTGCCTTTATGTAGAGCAGAGTCTAGTTCCTATTCAGTAAAAAGCATGTCACAGTCATCCTCTTGATGAAACATGAAATCAAGAGCCTTGCTCTATCATCATTTCTATTATTAAATTCATTCTGTGTGGGTAGAGGAAGACTGTCAAAGCTGGAAGTTGTGGCCCAAGCATCAACAAGCTCATTTGCTCTGAACAGAGGGTTAGGATGTGAGATCTCTGCAGCATTTTCCCCTTTGATCTTGTTGATATCCTTCCATGCCAGACTTAGTGGCGTTCGAGAATTGAGAACACCGACAAAAGTTTCCCAGTCTGTCTGCCTCGGCTCTATCATACGTTCCCTGGCCTTAGCTAAAGCCGTTCGGAAGAGCTTAAGCATTTCAGTAGTGCGGGTCCTTCTATAAGCTAGTCCAATTCTTCTGGCAAATCACGAAGCCTTTTCCTGGATGATTCTATGTTCCAACTAAGGATACGAAGCACCGTTGTATTGGGAGAGTTTGTGGAAGGATCCATAGTTGATATTTAATTTATTAGTACACAAAAGGTTATGTGTTTATATAATCTAGTGTCCCCTAGCTTTGCTTGGTATCACTCCTCCTAAGTTCAGTGATACAGCTGGCTGCAAGGCAATACAGCTACAATACATTGTCTCTCGTTTCTTTGTCATCAACACTGTTATTTATGAACTCTTTAACATTAGTTTTTAAACATTTGGGGAACACTGTTTTAAATAGGCTTTCAGCATCCTCGAGTTCTAGCCGTAATACATTAAACACACTAGCTAGACGAGTGGTGGTATATAAGTCTCCAAGTGTGTGAGCCTCGCCCATTACACTGCTCTCAGTCCTGGCTGGTGACTGGGGGTTACTGTCCAGGACATTATACTCACCATGTTCGTCGCCCTGTAAATGACAGCGACAGCGCTGCCGTACTTCCTTCAGCGCCTGCTCGTACGTCTCTTTAACAGTTAACATATCTGCTTGATGCTGACGGCGAATCTCTTCTAACTCAAGTACCCGAGTTTGCTGTTGTTCCGAATCTATTTGTTGTGGGAGATACCCCTGCTCTACAGGCCGTTTAAATACCTGCGCCTTCACTGATTCCTCTCTATCCTGGGTTATCTATCTTAAGGTTATCTTGAGATGATTTCGGGGCTTAGTGTCCCCACGGCCCAATCCTCGGCCTCTTTTTTGTTACACACACCCCCAGGAAGCCGTCCGTGACAGCTGACTAACACCCAGGTACTTATTTTACTGCTAGGTAACAGGGGCATAGGGTGAAAGAAACTCTGCCCTTTGTCTCTCGCCGGCGCCCGGGATCGAACCCGGGACCACAGGATCACAAGTCCAGTGTGCTGTCAGCTCGGCCGACCGGCTCCTTACCAGGTACCTATTTACTGCTAGGTGAGCAGATACATCAGGGTGAAAGAAACTCTTTCCGTTTGTTTCCGCTTCGCCGAGAATCGAACCCGGAACCTTACACTACGAACCCTGGGCGCTGTCCACTCAACCGTCAGACCCTGTATGAATGGTTGACTGTGGGAGGGGAGGCTGTGTTGGTGGCAGTCTAGAGGTATATCACAACAGTCTTCACACGTTTCCAAAACCTTGCATTCATCTTGTGGTGATTAGATGTAAAGGTTTCAACCATACCTCGAAAGGCTGCACCAAAAACATTAAATGAGGGAAATGCTGTGGTTCACATTACACAAAAGACTGTGCGTCAGATATTCTCACCTGCTCAAACTGTAGTGGCGATCATGACATTACACTTAAACAATGTCCTTCATACATAGCAGCAGAAGCAAAAACTACAATTAAAACTCTCCCCACCACCAACCTGAAATACAGTAGTGCACTGAAACAACCTAATTCAGTGTGTCATCAACCACTACCACACACTCAACTACAACTTTTGCTTGTCTCTGCCACTAACCATCCTGTACCCCCAGCGTCCAATCCTCTCCCACAAAGCTTACAACTGAGTACAGATCTTGTTGAAACACTTGTCACTCTTATTGAAAAAACTTTAGAAAAGACGCTGGACCGACTCCTAACTAAATTCTTCACACGAGTATGCCAACCCATCCCCGAGGCTGACCCAACACACACCTCAGCCACATCTACAGACAGAGACATCTGACCTAACGCAGCTACCATTGCTGGGCACAAAACATTAGAACTGCTGCTGAAGAAACTCCTAAATAGCTACTTAGCGCGCCTTACCCTAGTCATTCCCCAGGCTGACTTGCCACACACCACTCCCCAGGCTGACCTGTCACACACCACTCCCCCAGGCTGACTTGCCACACACCACTCCCCCAGGCTGACTTGTCACACACCACTCCCCCAGGCTGACTTGTCACACACCACTCCCCCAGGCTGACTTGTCACACACCACTCCCCAGGCTGACTTGTCACACACCACTCCCCAGGCTGACTTGTCACACACCACTCCCCAGGCTGACCTGTCACACACCACTCCCCCAGGCTGACCTGTCACACACCACTCCCCCAGGCTGACTTGTCACACACCACTCCCCAGGCTGACTTGTCACACACCACTCCCCCAGGCTGACCTGTCACACACCACTCCCCCAGGCTGACTTGTCACACACCACTCCCCAGGCTGACTTGTCACACACCACTCCCCAGGCTGACTTGTCACACACCACTCCCCAGGCTGACTTGTCACACACCACTCCCCCAGGCTGACTTGTCACACACCACTCCCCCAGACTGACTTGCCACACACCACTCCCCCAGGCTGACTTGTCACACACCACTCCCCCAGACTGACTTGCCACACACCACTCCCCCAGGCTGACTTGCCACACACCACTCCCCCAGGCTGACTTGTCACACACCACTCCCTCAGGCTGACTTGCCACACACCACTCCCCCAGGCTGACTTGCCACACACCACTCCCCAGGCTGACTTGTCACACACCACTCCCCTAGGCTGACTTGCCACACACCACTCCCCCAGGCTGACTTGTCACACACCACTCCCCAGGCTGACTTGCCACACACCACTCCCCCAGGCTGACTTGCCACACACCACTCCCCCAGGCTGACTTGTCACACACCACTCCCCAGGCTGACTTGCCACACACCACTCCCCCAGGCTGACTTGTCACACACCACTCCCCCAGGCTGACTTGTCACACACCACTCCCCAGGCTGACTTGCCACACACCACTCCCCCAGGCTGACGCCACTCACCCTCAAGTTCAACTCATATGCTTATTTCCGTCGACATCCTCGCACACACACACACACGATCTCCACAACTTCCAAACTGTCATATTCTGAACGTTGATGCGCCACTGTGAGTGACGCGATGCTCAACATCACCACTGTGAGTGACGCGACGCCCAATATCACCACTGTGAGTGACGCGATGCCCAACATCACCAGGGTGAGTAACCCAACTCCCAACATCACCACTCGTGCAGTCATCGCAAGGAAAAACCCTTGATGCCACCTGCGCACAGCGTAAAGAAGCTCATCCGGCCACCACAAAACCACCGCCATAACGCAGGGAGGAACGTGACCTGGCCAACACGACAACTGTACCAGTTGCGAACAAGCAACAGCTAAAGAACCTATTGAGAGGTAGACCGTGGCGGGTGTGAGTGAGGGGCTCCTTGAGGTGAGGAGGGTGTGAGAGTGTACACTCCAGTGGTCACCCCTCTGAGGTGAGGTGGGTGTGAGAGAGCACACTCCAGTGGTCACCCCTCTGAGGTGAGGTAGGTGTGAGAGAGCACACTCCAGTGGTCACCCCTCTGAGGTGAGGTGGGTGTGAAAGAGCACACTCCAGTGGTCACCCCTGTGTAGGCCCGCCGGGTGATGTGCAGGCAGCGTGACGCCCGCTACAATATGTCTGCGCCCCGAGGCCACACCAATGGCCTGGAAAGTGGAAACTCGGAACACGGCAGCTGCTACATTTTTGCTAGCAATCAGAACCGTGAGGAACCTTCAATTAAGGTTAAGAGTGGCAAGGAGGAGATGCAGGAAGAAAGCCAGAATACAGTGATGGGAGAACGTCTTTGGTTATTATTATTAACATCTTTATTGACAAAATTAATTACAATTTTGCCTAATCTGAGGATTTTGATAGTCTTATTAAATTGAGGTTAATGCTAGTATTCACTGTCACGCAGGACAGAGGGTCATACATAAGACAATAGGCCTAAACTGTAGGCTGAAGCACATATATATCACGGTTACAATCAATGTTTTAATGTGTGGATATGTGAAAACAACTTTCTATTGTGCACTGCCACACAAGTGCAGGGATGGGTTCATAAGTGATACAGCTTAGAATATAAGTAGAAATTGTTCTTCATTCTTTAAAATGGACAAGCAAATTTTGGGTAAATTGTTAGGATGTCGTCCAGAACACCTGAGTCAATAAAATAGTTACACAGTTGGTGGTACAATAGGCCAGGAGGTCTAAAGTCCTTTACGGTTTCACATTCATCAATATAGTGTTCTAGTGAATGCATTAAAGGTTTATCACAGAGTTTACAATCTGAATATTCTGGTAGTGGCTCAGCCTCACTAACCTGCCAGATGTGTCTATAGCCAAGGCGAATTCGCGCAATTACTACATCACATTGCCTGGTCCGGTTACTGTGCTGACCATACAAATACCTATTATTACAGAACTTGTCATAACTTTTAATACTGCAGCTTTCAGGTCTCTGTGCATTTCTTAGTTCTTCTAAATCTGAATTAATTTCTTTAATTTGTATGTTTCTAATAACTGCATTAGATAGTCCAAAATCATAATCAATGTTTTCTTTCCTGCAAGCCTCATTGGCCAATTGATCTACAAAGTCATGTTTTTCAACTCCAACATGGGATGGGATCCACACAAATTTTATACAAGAATTATTATCATTGGCAAAAATTACATTCCATTTAATATTACAAGCTACTTCCGACATACATTGTGATGGGTTATTTAAGGACTGCAGAGCACTTTTAGAGTCACAGAAAATAACTCCACCACCATTGAGCTTAAGGTATTCAGTGGCTAGATAAATACCCAATAGCTCGGTCTGTGTCGTGCTTGCCCAGTTGTTCAATCTCTGTGTACTAGTCATGATCATTTCATTCCCTTTATACACTGCACATGCACAACCTGTTCTACCAGTGCCTAACTGCACAGAGCCATCAGTAAAGGCATAGGATTCAGTCGGTTTGAGAATTTGAAGATGACTGTCAATAGCTTCTAATGTTATACATCTCAAAATGTCAGTGTTATACATTTGTTTTACACTGATGGGAGTATAATGCAGAGAGACCTCCACATCTTTCCAAGGGGGAATATAGTGAACAGTTTTATCAGGGTTAAGAGATACATTCAGTTTCTGAAGATTATAGACACAACAACTGAGCCACACACTGTAGGGAGCTTTTTGCGGCGGATTGAATTTCTCAGGAGTCTGGGTCTGCCAGGTGTGAGAAGCCGCGCACCCGCCCAGGACTGCTGCCGGGGGTGGACTGCTGCTGGAGTGGACTGCTGCTGGAGTAGACTGCTGCTGGAGTGGACTGCTGCTGGAGTAGACTGCTGCTGGGGTGGACTGCTGCCGGAGTGGACTGCTGCTGGAGTAGACTGCTGCTGGAGTGGACTGCTGCTGGAGTAGACTGCTGCCGGACTGGACTGCTGCTGGGGTGGACTGCTGCTGGAGTAGACTGCTGCTGGAGTAGACTGCTGCCGGGGTGGACTGCTGCTGGAGTAGACTGCTGCTGGAGTAGACTGCTGCTGGAGTGGACTGCTGCTGGAGTAGACTGCTGCTGGAGTAGACTGCTGCTGGAGTGGACTGCTGCTGGAGTAGACTGCTGCTGGAGTGGACTGCTGCTGGGGTGGACTGCTGCTGGGGTGGACTGCTGCTGGAGTAGACTGCTGCCGGGGTGGACTGCTGCTGGAGTAGACTGCTGCCGGAGTGGACTGCTGCTGGGGTGGACTGCTGCTGGGGTGGACTGCTGCTGAAGTAGACTGCTGCCGGGGTGGACTGCTGCTGGAGTAGACTGCTGCCGGAGTGGACTGCTGCTCGGGTGGACTGCTGCTGGGGTGGACTGCTGCTGGAGTGGACTGCTGCTGGAGTGGATTGCTGCTGGTGTAACACTGTAAAAGTGTTTGGTTTAGTTTAATACATACATAGAGTACATGAGTCACAGACAAGGATCTGAGAGGCGCCAGTTTGTCGGCCTGAGATCTCACACCTCAAAGAGTTAATGACCTCAAGTGACCTGAGGTCAGATCATGAGAATTTCACCTTGCTTCCGCTAAGCTTATAATTGTAGTCTGGTAGCCTTCAAACATGCCGACGTTTAAGGAGTGGCTTGGTAGTGCCGTAGGCTATCTACTTGTGGGCGGAGTTAGTACTAGGGTCCCCAATATATACTCGGAGAACGATCGATTCGAGAGCATTAAGCAACAGGAGACCAGCCAGCAGAGCAGAGCAGACGGCCCTAGCAGGGAGGCTGTCGGCCGGCAGGGCGGGAGTCTCCGTCAACTACAGACCCCCCCCCCACTCTCTATCCAGCTATAGGCACACACTTGGTGAGTTGAGCATTAAGGTGACTTGGTCGTGTTTTACAAGTGTTGTGTGATCAGGGGCAGTCAATTGTAGTGTTCTCAGATTCTTGGATGATGACTCACTTTGAATATTAATCGTTAACATTTTAATTGGATTGCTTAAGTTATGATACTTATCATGAAAAATATAATTGTTGATTTTATTATTTAAATGGTCTTTCACTGTGTTTCCTAGAGAGTTGAGTTGAGGTGAGAAAGCCTCTGTGGGTACTGGTTTCATGGTTTAG
Organism: Procambarus clarkii; assembly: GCF_040958095.1. NCBI lineage: Eukaryota > Metazoa > Arthropoda > Malacostraca > Decapoda > Cambaridae > Procambarus > Procambarus clarkii. The sequence goes on from NC_091192.1 coordinate 1,659,214, forward strand.
AATGAGTACATGATAAAGATGGGACCATACTAATAATGATCTCTTGATAACATCTTTTGGAGAATTTTGTGATACAGACAAGTTCCATTCCTTGTCTTGTATATGATGATCTAGAATGGATGGTGGCAGCATTTCGTCTTCTACTATCTACTTCTACTATCTACTCTTCTACTTCTACCTATCTACACCTCTCCCTCCACCCCTCTCTGAACTCTCACTTTCAACTAATGACCCTCCTCGCTCCTCCCACCTCCCTACCTCTCACCCCAAACCCTCACTAATTACTTCACTATTCATTTCTTTCCTTCCGTTTTCTCTTATACGTTTGTGGCAATGATTCTGTATTCTAGAGTTCTCTCTAGAGTTTCGGGTAGCTGATCCAGTTACGACGCCTTGTAGTCTTAGTACCTAGGTAGTCAAATACCTAGGTTACAAGGTGTTGAACGAGAGAGGTTGCCTTAGGAACTCTGGAGGTGCTCTAGAATAGTTAGCTAACTGGGGACGGGATAACGGACTAGAGAGAGCTGTTTCCCCCGGCCTCGTTAGTTAACTGGGGGGGTGGAATAATGGACAAGATAGAGCTATTTCCCCCACCCCCCCGTTACACTGGGGTGGACTGCTGCTGGGGTGGACTGCTGCTGGGGTGGACTGCTGCTGGAGTAGACTGCTGCTGGGGTGCACTGCTGCCGGGGTGGACTGCTGCCGGGGTGGACTGCTGCTGGGGTGGACTGCTGCTGGGGTGGACTGCTGCCGGGGTGGACTGCTGCTGGGGTGGACTGCTGCTGGGGTGGACTGCTGCTGGGGTGGACTGCTGCCGGGGTGGACTGCTGCTGGGGTGGACTGCTGCTGGGGTGGACTGCTGCTGGAGTGGACTGCTGCTGGGGTGGACTGCTGCCGGGGTGGACTGCTGCCGGAGTGGACTGCTGCTGGGATGGACTGCTGCTGGAGTTGACTGCTGCTGGAGTAGACTGCTGCTGGCGTAGACTGCTGCTGGAGTAGACTGCTGCTGGGGTGGACTGCTGCTGGAGTAGAATGCTGCTGGGGTGGACTGCTGCTGGGGTGGACTGCTGCCGGGGTGGACTGCTGCCGGAGTGGACTGCTGCTGGGGTGGACTGCTGCTGGGGTGGACTGCTGCCGGAGTGGACTGCTGCTGGGGTGGACTGCTGCTGGGGTGGACTGCTGCTGGAGTGCACTGCTGCCGGGGCGGACTGCTGCCGGGGTGGACTGCTGCTGGAGTAGACTGCTGCTGGAGTGGACTGCTGCCGGGGTGGACTGCTGCTGGGGTGGACTGCTGCCGGGGTGGACTGCTGTCGGAGTGGACTGCTGCTGGGGTGGACTGCTGCTGGAGTAGACTGCTGCTGGAGTGGACTGCTGCCGGGGCGGACTGCTGCCGGGGTGGACTGCTGCCGGGGTGGACTGCTGCTGGAGTAGACTGCTGCTGGAGTGGACTGCTGCCGGGGTGGACTGCTGCTGGGGTGGACTGCTGCCGGAGTGGACTGCTGCTGGAGTGGACTGCTGCCGGAGTGGACTGCTGCCGGAGTGGACTGCTGCCGGAGTGGACTGCTGCTGGAGCAGACTGCTGCTGGGGTGGACTGCTGCTGGGGTGGACTGCTGCTAGGGTGGACTGCTGCTAGGGTGGACTGCTGCCGGAGTGGACTGCTGCTGGGGTGGACTGCTGCCGGAGTGGACTGCTGCTGGAGTAGACTGCTGCTGGGGTGGACTGCTGCTGGAGTGGACTGCTGCTGGGGTGGACTGCTGCCGGGGTGGACTGCTGCTGGGGTGGACTGCTGCCGGGGTGGACTGCTGCTGGAGTAGACTGCTGCTGGAGTAGACTGCTGCTGGGGTGGACTGCTGCTGGAGTAGACTGCTGCTGGAGTGGACTGCTGCTGGAGTAGACTGCTGCTGGGGTGGACTGCTGCTGGAGTAGACTGCTGCTGGAGTGGACTGCTGCTGGAGTAGACTGCTGCTGGGGTGGACTGCTGCCGGGGTGGACTGCTGCCGGGGTGGACTGCTGCCGGGGTGGACTGCTGCTGGGGTGGACTGCTGCCGGGGTGGACTGCTGCTGGGGTGGACTGCTGCCGGGGTGGACTGCTGCTGGGGTGGACTGCTGCCGGGGTGGACTGCTGCTGGGGTGGACTTCTGCTCGAGTGGACTGCTGCTGGAGTGGACTGCTGCTGGGGTGGACTGCTGCCGGGGTGGACTGCTGCTGGGGTGGACTGCTGCTGGAGTGGACTGCTGCTGGAGTGGACTACTGCTGGGGTGGACTGCTGCCGGGGTGGACTGCTGCTGGAGTAGACTGCTGCTGGAGTAGACTGCTGCCGGGGTGGACTGCTGCTGGGGTGGACTGCTGCTGGAGTGGACTGCTGCTGGGGTGGACTGCTGCTGGGGTGGACTACTGCTGGAGTGGACTGTTTCTGGAGTGGACTGCTGCTGGGGTGGACTGCTGCCGGGGTGGACTGCTGCTGGAGTAGACTGCTGCTGGAGTAGACTGCTGCTGGGGTGGACTGCTGCTGGGGTGGACTGCTGCTGGAGTGGACTGCTGCTGGGGTGGACTGCTGCCGGGGTGGACTGCTGCCGGAGTGGACTGCTGCTGGGGTGGACTGCTGCCGGGGTGGACTGCTGCTGGGGTGGACTGCTGCTGGAGTGGACTGCTGCTGGAGTGGACTACTGCTGGGGTGGACTGCTGCCGGGGTGGACTGCTGCTGGAGTAGACTGCTGCTGGAGTAGACTGCTGCTGGGGTGGACTGCTGCTGGAGTAGACTGCTGCTGGAGTAGAATGCTGCTGGAGAAGACTGCTGCTGGAGTAGACTGCTGCTGGGGTGGACTGCTGCTGGGGTGGACTGCTGCTGGAGTAGACTGCTGCTGGAGTAGACTGCTGCTGGAGTAGACTGCTGCCGGGGTGGACTGCTGCCGGAGTGGACTGCTGCTGGAGTGGACTGCTGCTGGAGTAGACTGCTGCCGGGTTGGACTGCTGCTGGAGTAGACTGCTGCTGGAGTAGACTGCTGCTGGAGTAGACTGCTGCCGGAGTGGACTGCTGCTGGAGTAGACTGCTGCTGGAGTAGACTGCTGCCGGGGTGGACTGCTGCCGGAGTGGACTGCTGCTGGGGTGGACTGCTGCTGGAGTAGACTGCTGCTGGAGTAGACTGCTGCCGGGGTGGACTGCTGCCGGAGTGGACTGCTGCTGGGGTGGACTGCTGCTGGAGTAGACTGCTGCTGGAGTAGACTGCTGCTGGGGTGGACTGCTGCCGGAGTGGACTGCTGCTGGAGTAGACTGCTGCCGAAGTGGACTGCTGCTGGGGTGGACTGCTGCTGGGGTGGACTGCTGCTGAGGTGGACTGCTGCTGGGGTAGACTGCTGCTGGAGTGAACTGCTGCCGGGGTGGACTGCTGCCGGGGTGGACTGCTGCTGGAGTGGACTGCTGCTGGGGTGGACTGCTGCCGGGGTGGACTGCTGCTGGAGTAGACTGCTGCCGGGGTGGACTGCTGCCGGGGTGGACTGCTGCTGGAGTAGACTGCTGCTGGGGTGGACTGCTGCCGGAGTGGACTGCTGCTGGGGTGGACTGCTGCTGGAGTAGACTGCTGCCGGGGTGCACTACTGCTGGGGTGGACTGCTGCTGGAGTGGACTGCTGCCGGAGTGGACTGCTGCTGGGGTGGACTGCTGCTGGAGTAGACTGCTGCCGGAGTGGACTGCTGCTGGGGTGGACTGCTGCTGGGGTGGACTGCTGCTGGGGTGGACTGCTGCTGGAGTGGACTGCTGCTGGAGTGGACTGCTGCCGGGGTGGACTGCTGCCGGGGTGGACTGCTGCCGGGGTGGACTGCTGCTGGAGTAGACTGCTGCTGGAGTAGACTGCTGCTGGAGTAGACTGCTGCTGGGGTGGACTGCTGCTGGAGTAGACTGCTGCTGGAGTGGACTGCAGCCGGAGTGGACTGCTGCCGGAGTGGACTGCTGCTGGAGTAGACTGCTGCTGGGGTGGACTGCTGCTGGGGTGGACTGCTGCTAGGGTGGACTGCTGCCGGAGTGGACTGCTGCTGGGGTGGACTGCTGCCGGAGTGGACTGCTGCTGGAGTAGACTGCTGCTGGGGTGGACTGCTGCTGGAGTGGACTGCTGCTAGGGTTATCTTGAGGTTATCTTGAGATGATTTCGGGGCTTTTTTAGTGTCCCCGCGGCCCGGTCCTCGACCAGGCCTCCACCCCCAGGAAGCAGCCCGTGACAGCTGACTAACACCCAGGTACCTATTTTACTGCCAGGTAACAGGGGCATAGGGTGAAAGAAACTTTGCCCAGTGTTTCTCGCCGGCACCTGGGATCGAACCCAGGACCACAGGATCACAAGTCCCGCGTGCTGTCCGCTCGGCCGACCGGCTCCTACTGCTGCCGGGGTGGACTGCTGCCGGGGTGGACTGCTGCTGGGGTGGACTGCTGCCGGGGTGGACTGCTGCTGGAGTAGACTGCTGCTGGAGTAGACTGCTGCTGGGGTGGACTGCAGCTGGAGTAGACTGCTGCTGGAGTGGACTGCTGCTGGAGTAGACTGCTGCTGGGGTGGACTGCTGCTGGAGTAGACTGCTGCTGGAGTGGACTGCTGCTGGAGTAGACTGCTGCTGGGGTGGACTGCTGCCGGGGTTGACTGCTGCCGGGGTGGACTGCTGCCGGGGTGGACTGCTGCTGGGGTAGACTGCTGCCGGGGTGGACTGCTGCTGGGGTGGACTGCTGCCGGGGTGGACTGCTGCTGGGGTGGACTGCTGCCGGGGTGGACTGCTGCTGGGGTGGACTCCTGCTCGAGTGGACTGCTGCTGGAGTGGACTGCTGCTGGGGTGGACTGCTGCCGGGGTGGACTGCTGCTGGGGTGGACTGCTGCTGGAGTGGACTGCTGATGGAGTGGACTGCTGCTGGGGTGGACTGCTGCCGGGGTGGACTGCTGCTGGGGTGGACTGCTACTGGAGTGGACTGCTGCTGGGGTGGACTGCTGCCGGGGTGGACTGCTGCCGGAGTGGACTGCTGCTGGGGTGGACTGCTGCTGGAGTAGACTGCTGCTGGAGTAGACTGCTGCTGGAGTAGACTGCTGCTGGAGTAGACCGCTGCTGGAGTAGACTGCTGCTGGAGTAGACTGCTGCTGGGGTGGACTGCTGCCGGAGTGGACTGCTGCTGGGGTGGACTGCTGCTGGAGTAGACTGCTGCTGGGGTGGACTGCTGCCGGAGTAGACTGCTGCTGGAGTGGACTGCTGCCGGGGTGGACTGCTGCCGGAGTGGACTGCTGCTGGAGTGGACTGCTGCTGGGGTGGACTGCTGCTGGAGTAGACTGCTGCTGGAGTAGACTGCTGCTGGGGTGGACTGCTGCCGGGGTGGACTGCTGCTGGAGTAGACTGCTGCCGGAGTGGACTGCTGCTGGAGTGGACTGCTGCTGGAGTAGACTGCTGCTGGAGTAGACTGCTGCTGGAGTAGACTGCTGCCGGGGTGGACTGCTGCCGGAGTGGACTGCTGCTGGAGTGGACTGCTGCTGGAGTAGACTGCTGCCGAGGTGGACTGCTGCTGGAGTAGACTGCTGCTGGAGTAGACTGCTGCTGGAGTAGACTGCTGCCGGAGTGGACTGCTGCTGGAGTAGACTGCTGCTGGAGTAGACTGCTGCTGGAGTAGACTGCTGCCGGGGTGGACTGCTGCCGGAGTGGACTGCTGCTGGGGTGGACTGCTGCCGGGGTGGACTGCTGCCGGATTGGACTGCTGTGGGGTGGACTGCTGCTGGAGTAGACTGCTGCTGGAGTAGACTGCTGCCGGGGTGGACTGCTGCCGGAGTGGACTGCTGCTGGGGTGGACTGCTGCTGGAGTAGACTGCTGCTGGAGTAGACTGCTGCCGGGGTGGACTGTTGCCGGAGTGGACTGCTGCTGGAGTAGACTGCTGCCGAAGTGGACTGCTGCTGGGGTGGACTGCTGCCGGGGTGGACTGCTGCTGGGGTGGACTGCTGCTGGGGTGGACTGCTGCTGGAGTGAACTGCTGCCGGGGTGGACTGCTGCCGGGGTGGACTGCTGCTGGAGTGGACTGCTGCTGGGGTGGACTGCTGCCGGGGTGGACTGCTGCTGGAGTAGACTGCTGCCGGGGTGGACTGCTGCCGGGGTGGACTGCTGCTGGACTAGACTGCTGCTGGGGTGGACTGCTGCCGGAGTGGACTGCTGCCGGGGTGGACTGCTGATGGAGTAGACTGCTGCCGGGGTGGACTGCTGCTGGGGTGGACTGCTGCTGGGGTGGACTGCTGCCGGAGTGGACTGCTGCTGGGGTGGACTGCTGCTGGAGTAGACTGCTGCCGGAGTGGACTGCTGCTGGGGTGGACTGCTGCTGGGGTGGACTGCTGCTGGGGTGGACTGCTGCCGGAGTGGACTGCTGCTGGGGTGGACTGCTGCCGGAGTGGACTGCTGCTGGGGTGGACTGCTGCCGGAGTGGACTGCTGCTGGGGTGGACTGCTGCTGGGGTGGACTGCTGCCGGGGTGGACTGCTGCTGGAGTAGACTGCTGCTGGGGTGGACTGCTGCCGGGGTGGACTGCTGCTGGGGTGGACTGCTGCTGGGGTGGACTGCTGCCGGAGTGGACTGCTGCTGGAGTGGACTGCTGCCGGAGTTGACTGCTGCTGGGGTGGACTGCTGCTGGAGTGGACTGCTGCTGGGGTGGACTGCTGCCAGAGTGGACTGCTGCTGGGGTGGACTGCTGCCGGAGTGGACTGCTGCTGGGGTGGACTGCTGCTGGAGTAGACTGCTGCCGGGGTGGACTGCTGCAGGGGTGGACTGCTGCCGGAGTGGACTGCTGCTGGGGTGGACTGCTGCTGGGGTGGACTGCTGCTGGGGTGGACTGCTGCCGGAGTGGACTGCTGCTGGGGTGGACTGCTGCTGGGGTGGACTGCTGCTGGAGTGGACTGCTGCTGGGGTGGACTGCTGCCGGAGTGGACTGCTGCTGGGGTGGACTGCTGCTGGGGTGGACTGCTGCTGGGGTGGACTGCTGCTGGGGTGGACTGCTGCCGGAGTGGACTGCTGCTGGGGTGGACTGCTGCTGGGGTGGACTGCTGCTGGGGTGGACTGCTGCTGGGGTGGACTGCTGCCGGGGTGGACTGCTGCTGGGGTGGACTGCTGCTGGGGTGGACTGCTGCTGGAGTAGACTGCTGCCGGGGTGGACTGCTGCTGGGGTGGACTGCTGCTGGAGTGGACTGCTGCTGGAGTGGACTGCTGCCGGAGTGGACTGCTGCTGGGGTGGACTGCTGCTGGGGTGGACTGCTGCTGAGGTGGACTGCTGCTGGGGTGGACTGCTGCCGGAGTGGACTGCTGCTGGAGTGGACTGCTGCCGGAGTGGACTGCTGCTGGGGTGGACTGCTGCTGGGGTGGACTGCTGCTGGGGTGGACTGCTGCTGGAGTGGACTGCTGCTGGAGTGGACTGCTGCCGGAGTGGACTGCTGCTGGGGTGGACTGCTGCTGGGGTGGACTGCTGCTGGGGTGGACTGCTTCTGGGGTGGACTGCTGCTGGAGTGGACTGCTGCTGGGGTGGACTGCTGCCGGAGTGGACTGCTGCTGGGGTGGACTGCTGCTGGGGTGGACTGCTGCTGGAGTGGACTGCTGCTGGGGTGGACTGCTGCCGGGGTGGATTGCTGCTGGGGTGGACTGCTGCTGGGGTGGACTGCTGCTGGAGTGGACTGCTGCTGGGGTGGACTGCTGCTGGAGTGGACTGCTGCTGGGGTGGACTGCTGCTGGAGTAGAATGCTGCTGGAGTGGACTGCTGCTGGAGTAGACTGCTGCCGGGGTGGACTGCTGCCGGAGTGGACTGCTGCTGGAGTGGACTGCTGCTGGGGTGGACTGCTGCCGGGGTGGACTGCTGCTGGGGTGGACTGCTGCTGGACTGGACTGCTGCTGGAGTGGACTACTGCTGGGGTGGACTGCTGCCGGGGTGGACTGCTGCTGGAGTAGACTGCTGCTGGAGTAGACTGCAGCTGGGGTGGACTGCTGCTGGAGTAGACTGCTGCTGGAGTAGACTGCTGCTGGAGTACACTGCTGCTGGAGTAGAATGCTGCTGGAGTAGACTGCTGCTGGAGTAGACTGCTGCTGGGGTGGACTGCTGCTGGGGTGGACTGCTGCTGGAGTAGACTGCTGCTGGAGTAGACTGCTGCTGGAGTAGACTGCTGCCGGGGTGGACTGCTGCCGGAGTGGACTGCTGCTGGAGTGGACTGCTGCTGGAGTAGACTGCTGCCGGGTTGGACTGCTGCTGGAGTAGACTGCTGCTGGAGTAGACTGCTGCTGGAGTAGACTGCTGCCGGAGTGGACTGCTGCTGGAGTAGACTGCTGCTGGAGTAGACTGCTGCCGGGGTGGACTGCTGCCGGAGTGGACTGCTGCTGGGGTGGACTGCTGCTGGAGTAGACTGCTGCTGGAGTAGACTGCTGCCGGGGTGGACTGCTGCCGGAGTGGACTGCTGCTGGGGTGGACTGCTGCTGGAGTAGACTGCTGCTGGAGTAGACTGCTGCTGGGGTGGACTGCTGCCGGAGTGGACTGCTGCTGGAGTAGACTGCTGCCGAAGTGGACTGCTGCTGGGGTGGACTGCTGCTGGGGTGGACTGCTGCTGAGGTGGACTGCTGCTGGGGTAGACTGCTGCTGGAGTGAACTGCTGCCGGGGTGGACTGCTGCCGGGGTGGACTGCTGCTGGAGTGGACTGCTGCTGGGGTGGACTGCTGCCGGGGTGGACTGCTGCTGGAGTAGACTGCTGCCGGGGTGGACTGCTGCCGGGGTGGACTGCTGCTGGAGTAGACTGCTGCTGGGGTGGACTGCTGCCGGAGTGGACTGCTGCTGGGGTGGACTGCTGCTGGAGTAGACTGCTGCCGGGGTGCACTGCTGCTGGGGTGGACTGCTGCTGGAGTGGACTGCTGCCGGAGTGGACTGCTGCTGGGGTGGACTGCTGCTGGAGTAGACTGCTGCCGGAGTGGACAGCTGCTGGGGTGGACTGCTGCTGGGGTGGACTGCTGCTGGGGTGGACTGCTGCTGGAGTGGACTGCTGCTGGAGTGGACTGCTGCCGGGGTGGACTGCTGCCGGGGTGGACTGCTGCCGGGGTGGACTGCTGCTGGAGTAGACTGCTGCTGGAGTAGACTGCTGCTGGAGTAGACTGCTGCTGGGGTGGACTGCTGCTGGAGTAGACTGCTGCTGGAGTGGACTGCAGCCGGAGTGGACTGCTGCCGGAGTGGACTGCTGCTGGAGTAGACTGCTGCTGGGGTGGACTGCTGCTGGGGTGGACTGCTGCTAGGGTGGACTGCTGCCGGAGTGGACTGCTGCTGGGGTGGACTGCTGCCGGAGTGGACTGCTGCTGGAGTAGACTACTGCTGGGGTGGACTGCTGCTGGAGTGGACTGCTGCTAGGGTGGAGTGCTGCCGGGGTGGACTGCTGCTGGGGTGGACTGCTGCCGGGGTGGACTGCTGCTGGAGTAGACTGCTGCTGGAGTAGACTGCTGCTGGGGTGGACTGCTGCTGGAGTAGACTGCTGCTGGAGTGGACTGCTGCTGGAGTAGACTGCTGCTGGGGTGGACTGCTGCTGGAGTAGACTGCTGCTGGAGTGGACTGCTGCTGGAGTAGACTGCTGCTGGGGTGGACTGCTGCCGGGGTTGACTGCTGCCGGGGTGGACTGCTGCCGGGGTGGACTGCTGCTGGGGTAGACTGCTGCCGGGGTGGACTGCTGCTGGGGTGGACTGCTGCCGGGGTGGACTGCTGCTGGGGTGGACTGCTGCCGGGGTGGACTGCTGCTGGAGTAGACTGCTGCCGGGGTGGACTGCTGCCGGGGTGGACTGCTGCTGGAGTAGACTGCTGCTGGGGTGGACTGCTGCCGGAGTGGACTGCTGCTGGGGTGGACTGCTGCTGGAGTAGACTGCTGCCGGGGTGCACTGCTGCTGGGGTGGACTGCTGCTGGAGTGGACTGCTGCTGGAGTAGACTTCTGCTGGTGTGGACTGCTGCCGGAGTAGACTGCTGCTGGAGTGGACTGCTGCCGGGGTGGACTGCTGCCGGAGTGGACTGCTGCTGGAGTGGACTGCTGCTGGGGTGGACAGCTGCTGGAGTAGACTGCTGCTGGAGTAGACTGCTGCTGGGGTGGACTGCTGCCGAGGTGGACTGCTGCTGGAGTAGACTGCTGCCGGAGTGGACTGCTGCTGGAGTGGACTGCTGCTGGAGTAGACTGCTGCTGGAGTAGACTGCTGCTGGAGTAGACTGCTGCCGGGGTGGACTGCTGCCGGAGTGGACTGCTGCTGGAGTGGACTGCTGCTGGAGTAGACTGCTGCCGAGGTGGACTGCTGCTGGAGTAGACTGCTGCTGGAGTAGACTGCTGCTGGAGTAGACTGCTGCCGGAGTGGACTGCTGCTGGAGTAGACTGCTGCTGGAGTAGACTGCTGCTGGAGTAGACTGCTGCCGGGGTGGACTGCTGCCGGAGTGGACTGCTGCTGGGGTGGACTGCTGCCGGGGTGGACTGCTGCCGGAGTGGACTGCTGCTGGGGTGGACTGCTGCTGGAGTAGACTGCTGCTGGAGTAAACTGCTGCCGGGGTGGACTGCTGCCGGAGTGGACTGCTGCTGGGGTGGACTGCTGCTTGAGTAGACTGCTGCTGGAGTAGACTGCTGCTGGGGTGGACTGTTCCCGGAGTGGACTGCTGCTGGAGTAGACTGCTGCCGAAGTGGACTGCTGCTGGGGTGGACTGCTGCCGGGGTGGACTGCTGCTGGGGTGGACTGCTGCTGGGGTGGACTGCTGCTGGAGTGGACTGCTGCCGGGGTGGACTGCTGCCGGGGTGGACTGCTGCTGGAGTGGACTGCTGCTGGGGTGGACTGCTGCCGGGGTGGACTGCTGCTGGAGTAGACTGCTGCCGGGGTGGACTGCTGCCGGGGTGGACTGCTGCTGGACTAGACTGCTGCTGGGGTGGACTGCTGCCGGAGTGGACTGCTGCTGGGGTGGACTGCTGATGGAGTAGACTGCTGCCGGGGTGGACTGCTGCTGGGGTGGACTGCTGCTGGGGTGGACTGCTGCCGGAGTGGACTGCTGCTGGGGTGGACTGCTGCTGGAGTAGACTGCTGCCGGAGTGGACTGCTGCTGGGGTGGACTGCTGCTGGGGTGGACTGCTGCTGGGGTGGACTGCTGCCGGAGTGGACTGCTGCTGGGGTGGACTGCTGCCGGAGTGGACTGCTGCTGGGGTGGACTGCTCCCGGAGTGGACTGCTGCTGGGGTGGACTGCTGCTGGGGTGGACTGCTGCCGGGGTGGACTGCTGCTGGAGTAGACTGCTGCTGGGGTGGACTGCTGCCGGGGTGGACTGCTGCTGGGGTGGACTGCTGCTGGGGTGGACTGCTGCCGGAGTGGACTGCTGCTGGAGTGGACTGCTGCCGGAGTGGACTGCTGCTGGGGTGGACTGCTGCTGGAGTGGACTGCTGCTGGGGTGGACTGCTGCCAGAGTGGACTGCTGCTGGGGTGGACTGCTGCCGGAGTGGACTGCTGCTGGGGTGGACTGCTGCTGGAGTAGACTGCTGCCGGGGTGGACTGCTGCTGGGGTGGACTGCTGCCGGAGTGGACTGCTGCTGGGGTGGACTGCTGCTGGGGTGGACTGCTGCTGGGGTGGACTGCTGCCGGAGTGGACTGCTGCTGGGGTGGACTGCTGCTGGGGTGGACTGCTGCTGGAGTGGACTGCTGCTGGGGTGGACTGCTGCCGGAGTGGACTGCTGCTGGGGTGGACTGCTGCTGAGGTGGACTGCTGCTGGGGTGGACTGCTGCCGGGGTGGACTGCTGCTGGGGTGGACTGCTGCTGGGGTGGACTGCTGCTGGAGTAGACTGCTGCCGGGGTGGACTGCTGCTGGGGTGGACTGCTGCTGGAGTGGACTGCTGCTGGAGTGGACTGCTGCCGGAGTGGACTGCTGCTGGGGTGGACTGCTGCTGGGGTGGACTGCTGCTGGAGTGGACTGCTGCTGGGGTGGACTGCTGCCGGAGTGGACTGCTGTTGGAGTGGACTGCTGCCGGAGTGGACTGCTGCTGGGGTGGACTGCTGCTGGGGTGGACTGCTGCTGGGGTGGACTGCTGCTGGAGTGGACTGCTGCTGGAGTGGACTGCTGCCGGAGTGGACTGCTGCTGGGGTGGACTGCTGCTGGGGTGGACTGCTGCTGGGGTGGACTGCTGCTGGGGTGGACTGCTGCTGGAGTGGACTGCTGCTGGGGTGGACTGCTGCCGGAGTGGACTGCTGCTGGGGTGGACTGCTGCTGGGGTGGACTGCTGCTGGAGTGGACTGCTGCTGGAGTGGACTGCTGCCGGAGTGGACTGCTGCTGGGGTGGACTGCTGCTGGGGTGGACTGCTGCTGGGGTGGACTGCTGCTGGGGTGGACTGCTGCTGGAGTGGACTGCTGCTGGGGTGGACTGCTGCCGGAGTGGACTGCTGCTGGGGTGGACTGCTGCTGGGGTGGACTGCTGCTGGAGTGGACTGCTGCTGGGGTGGACTGCTGCCGGGGTGGACTGCTGCTGGGGTGGACTGCTGCTGGGGTGGACTGCTGCTGGAGTGGACTGCTGCTGGGGTGGACTGCTGCTGGAGTGGACTGCTGCTGGGGTGGACTGCTGCTGGAGTAGACTGCTGCTGGAGTGGACTGCTGCTGAAGTAGACTGCTGCCGGGGTGGACTGCTGCCGGAGTGGACTGCTGCTGGAGTGGACTGCTGCTGGGGTGGACTGCTGCTGGGGTGGACTGCTGCTGGGGTGGACTGCTGCTGGGGTGGACTGCTGCTGGAGTGGACTGCTGCTGGGGTGGACTGCTGCTGGAGTGGACTGCTGCTGGGGTGGACTGCTGCTGGGGTGGACTGCTGCCGGAGTGGACTGCTGCTGGGGTGGACTGCTGCTGGAGTGGACTGCTGCTGGGGTGGACTGCTGCCGGAGTGGACTGCTGCTGGGGTGGACTGCTGCTGGGGTGGACTGCTGCTGGAGTGGACTGCTACTGGGGTGGACTGCTGCCGGAGTGGACTGCTGCTGGGGTGGACTGCTGCTGGGGTGGACTGCTGCTGGAGTGGATTGCTGCTGGGGTGGACTGCTGCTGGAGTGGACTGCTGCTGGGGTGGACTGCTGCTGGAGTAGACTGCTGCTGGAGTGGACTGCTGCTGGAGTAGACTGCTGCTGGGGTGGACTGCTGCCGGAGTGGACTGCTGCTGGAGTGGACTGCTGCTGGGGTGGACTGCTGCTGGAGTGGACTGCTGCTGGGGTGGACTGCTGCTGGGGTGGACTGCTGCTGGGGTGGACTGCTGCTGGGGTGGACTGCTTCTCGTCAGTTCTAATGCATTGCGTATTCAAAATTTATATTTTCTTAAATGTATAATAATATTATTCCATGCTAAAATGTGTTGACTAATTAGGCCTAACTTAGGTTAGATTAGGAAAGTAGGTTGTGTTGGGCATTACTGGTATTTCAACCCAGCCTTGGCCAGGAGAGCAGCCTTGGCCAGGAGAGCAGCCTTGGCCAGGAGAGCAACCTTGGCCAGGAGAGCAACCTTGGCCAGGAGAGCAGCCTTGGCCAGGAGAGCAGCCTTGGCCAGGAGAGCAGCCTTGGCCAGGAGAGCAGCCTTGGCCAGGAGAGCAGCCTTGGCCAGGAGAGCAGCCTTGGGTAAGAGAGCAGCCTTGGCCAGGAGAGCAGCCTTGGCCAGGAGAGCAGCCTTGGCCAGGAGAGCAGCCATGGGTAAGAGAGCAGCCAGGTTGTGTTGGGCATTACTGGTATTTCAACCCAGCCTTGGCCAGGAGAGCAGCCTTGGCCAGGAGAGCAGCCTTGGCCAGGAGAGCAACCTTGGCCAGGAGAGCAACCTTGGCCAGGAGAGCAGCCTTGGCCAGGAGAGCAGCCTTGGCCAGGAGAGCAGCCTTGGCCAGGAGAGCAGCCTTGGCCAGGAGAGCAGCCTTGGCCAGGAGAGCAGCCTTGGGTAAGAGAGCAGCCTTGGCCAGGAGAGCAGCCTTGGCCAGGAGAGCAGCCTTGGCCAGGAGAGCAGCCTTGGGGTAAGAGAGCAGCCTTAGCCAGGAGAGCAGCCTTTGGTAAGAGAGCAGAATTGGCAAGGAGAGCAGCCTTGGCCAGGAGAGCAGCCTTGGCCAGGAGAGCAGCCTTGGCCAGGAGAGCAGCCTTGGCCAGGAGAGCAGCCTTGGCCAGGAGAGCAGCCTTGGGTAAGAGAGCAGCTTTGGCCAGGAGAGCAGCCTTGGCCAGGAGAGCAGCCTTGGGGTAAGAGAGCAGCCATGGGTAAGAGAGCAGCCTTGGCCAGGAGAGCAGCCTTGGGGTAAGAGAGCAGCCTTAGCCAGGAGAGCAGCCTTGGACAGGAGAGCAACCTTGGCCAGGAGAGCAGCCTTGGCCAGGAGAGCAGCCTTGGGTAAGAGAGCAGCCTTGGCCAGGAGAGCAGCCTTGGGCAGGAGAGCAGCCTTGGGGTAAGAGAGCAGCCTTAGCAAGGAGAGCAGCCTTCGCCAGGAGAGCAGCCTTGGCCAGGAGAGCAGCCTTGGCCAGGAGAGCAGCCTTGGGTAAGAGAGCAGCCTTAGCCAGGAGAGCAGCCTTCGCCAGGAGAGCAGCCTTGGCCAGGAGAGCAGCCTTGGCCAGGAGAGCAGCCTTAGGTAAGAGAGCAGCCTTAGCCAGGAGAGCAGCCTTGGGTAAGAGAGCAGAATTGGCCAGGAGAGCAGCTTTCGCCAGGAGAGCAGCCTTGGCCAGGAGAGCAGCCTTGGGTAAGAGAGCAGCTTTGGCCAGGAGAGCAGCCTTCGCCAGGAGAGCAGCCTTGGCCAGGAGAGCAGCCTTCGCCAAGAGAGCAGCCTTGGGTAAGAGAGCCGCCTTAGCCAGGAGAGCAGCCTTGGCCAGGAGAGCAGCCTTGGCCAGGAGAGCAGCCTTGGGTAAGAGAGCAGCCTTGGCCTGGAGAGCAGCCTTGGGTAAGAGAGCAGCCTTGGCCAGGAGAGCAGCCTTAGCCAGGAGAGCAGCCTTGGCCAGGAGAGCAGCCTTGGGTAAGAGAGCAGCCTTGGCCAGGAGAGCAGCCTTGGCCAGGAGAGCAGCCTTAGCCAGGAGAGCAGCCTTGGCCAGGAGAGCAGCCTTGGCCAGGAGAGCAGCCTTGGGTAAGAGAGCAGCCTTGGCCAGGAGAGCAGCCTTGGCCAGGAGAGCAGCCTTGGCCAGGAGAGCAGCCTTGGCCAGCAGAGCACCCTTGGCCAGGAGAGCAGCCTTGGGTAAGAGAGCAGCCTTGGCCAGGAGAGCAGCCTTGGCCAGGAGAGCAGCCTTGGGTAAGAGAGCAGCCTTGGACAGGAGAGCAGCCTTGGGTAAGAGAGCAGCCTTAGCCAGGAGAGCAGCCTTGGGTAAGAGAGCAGCATTAGCCAGGAGAGCAGCCTTGGACAGGAGAGCAACCTTGGCCAGGAGAGCAGCCTTGGCCAGGAGAGCAGCCTTAGCCAGGAGAGCAGCCTTGGCCAGGAGAGCAGCCTTAGCCAGGAGAGCAGCCTTGGCCAGGAGAGCAGCCTTAGCCAGGAGAGCAGCCTTGGCCAGGAGAGCAGCCTTGGCCAGGAGAGCAGCCTTGGCCAGGAGAGCAGCCTTGGGTAAGAGAGCAGCCTTGGCCAGGAGAGCAGCGTTGGCCAGGAGAGCAGCCTTGGCCAGGAGAGCAGCCTTGGCCAGGAGAGCAGCCTTGGCCAGGAGAGCAGCCTTGGCCAGGCGCGCAGCCTTGGGTAAGAGAGCAGCCTTGGCCAGGAGAGCAGCCTTGGCCAGGAGAGCAGCCTTGGGTAAGAGAGCAGCCTTGGCCAGGAGAGCAGCCTTGGGTAAGAGAGCAGCCTTGGCCAGGAGAGCAGCCTTGGGTAAGAGAGCAGCCTTGGCCAGGAGAGCAGCCTTGGCCAGGAGAGCAGCCTTGGGTAAGAGAGCAGCCTTGGTCAGGAGAGCAGCCTTGGCCAGGAGAGCAGCCTTGGCCAGGAGAGCAGCCTTGGGTAAGAGAGCAGCCTTGGCCAGGAGAGCAGCCTTGGGTACGAGAGCAGCCTTGGCCAGGAGAGCAGCCTTGGGTAAGAGAGCAGCCTTGGCCAGGAGAGCAGCCTTGGGTAAGAGAGCAGCCTTGGCCAGGAGAGCAGCCTTGGCCAGGAGAGCAGCCTTGGCCAGGAGAGCAGCCTTGGCCAGGAGAGCAGCCTTGGGTAAGAGAGCAGCCTTGGCCAGGAGAGCAGCCTTGGCCAGGAGAGCAGCCTTGGCCAGGAGAGCAGCCTTGGCCAGGAGAGCAGCCTTGGCCAGGAGAGCAGCCTTGGGTAAGAGAGCAGCCTTGGCCAGGAGAGCAGCCTTGGGTAAGAGAGCAGCCTTAGCCAGGAGAGCAGCCTTGGGTAAGAGAGCAGCCTTGGCCAGGAGAGCAGCCTTGGCCAGGAGAGCAGCCTTGGCCAGGAGAGCAGCCTTGGCCAGGAGAGCAGCCTTGGCCAGGAGAGCAGCCTTAGCCAGGAGAGCAGCCTTGGCCAGGAGAGCAGCCTTGGCCAGGAGAGCAGCCTTGGCCAGGAGAGCAGCCTTGGCCAGGAGAGCAGCCTTGGCCAGGAGAGCAGCCTTGGCCAGGAGAGCAGCCTTAGCCAGGAGAGCAGCCTTGGCCAGGAGAGCAGCCTTGGCCAGGAGAGCAGCCTTGGCCAGGAGAGCAGCCTTGGCCAGGAGAGCAGCCTTGGCCAGGAGAGCAGCCTTGGCCAGGAGAGCAGCCTTGGCCAGGAGAGCAGCCTTGGCCAGGAGAGCAGCCTTGGCCAGGAGAGCAGCCTTGGCCAGGAGAGCAGCCTTAGCCAGGAGAGCAGCCTTGGCCAGGAGAGCAGCCTTGTCCAGAAGAGCAGCCTTGGCCAGGAGAGCAGCCTTGGCCAGGAGAGCAGCCTTGGCCAGGAGAGCAGCCTTGGCCAGGAGAGCAGCCTTGGGTAAGAGAGCAGCCTTGGCCAGGAGAGCAGCCTTGGCCAGGTGAGCAGCCTTAGCCAGGAGAGCAGCCTTGGCCAGGAGAGCAGCCTTGGCCAGGAGAGCAGCCTTGGGTAAGAGAGCAGCCTTGGGTAAGAGAGCAGCCTTGGCCAGGAGAGCAGCCTTGGCCAGGAGAGCAGCCTTGGCCAGGAGAGCAGCCTTGGCCAGGAGAGCAGCCTTGGGTAAGAGAGCAGCCTTGGCCAGGAGAGCAGCCTTGGCCAGGAGAGCAGCCTTAGCCAGGAGAGCAGCCTTGGCCAGGAGAGCAGCCTTGGCCAGGAGAGCAGCCTTGGCCAGGAGAGCAGCCTTGGGTAAGAGAGCAGCCTTGGCCAGGAGAGCAGCCTTGGCCAGGAGAGCAGCCTTAGCCAGGAGAGCAGCCTTGGCCAGGAGAGCAGCCTTGGCCAGGAGAGCAGCCTTAGCCAGGAGAGCAGCCTTGGCCAGGAGAGCAGCCTTGGCCAGGAGAGCAGCCTTGGCCAGGAGAGCAGCCTTGGCCAGGAGAGCAGCCTTGGCCAGGAGAGCAGCCTTGGCCAGGAGAGCAGCCTTGGCCAGGAGAGCAGCCTTGGCCAGGAGAGCAGCCTTGGCCAGGAGAGCAGCCTTGGCCAGGAGAGCAGCCTTGGCCAGGAGAGCAGCCTTGGCCAGGAGAGCAGCCTTAGCCAGGAGAGCAGCCTTGGCCAGGAGAGCAGCCTTAGCCAGGAGAGCAGCCTTGGCCAGGAGAGCAGCCTTGTCCAGAAGAGCAGCCTTGGCCAGGAGAGCAGCCTTGGCCAGGAGAGCAGCCTTGGCCAGGAGAGCAGCCTTGGCTAGGAGAGCAGCCTTGGCCCGGAGAGCAGCCTTGGGTAAGAGAGCAGCCTTGGCCAGGAGAGCAGCCTTGGCCAGGAGAGCAGCCTTAGCCAGGAGAGCAGCCTTGGCCAGGAGAGCAGCCTTGGCCAGGAGAGCAGCCTTGGGTAAGAGAGCAGCCTTATGTAAGAGAGCAGCCTTGGCCAGGAGAGCAGCCTTGGCCAGGAGAGCAGCCTTGGCCAGGAGAGCAGCCTTGGCCAGGAGAGCAGCCTTGGGTAAGAGAGCAGCCTTGGCCAGGAGAGCAGCCTTGGCCAGGAGAGCAGCCTTAGGCCAGGAGAGCAGCCTTGGCCAGGAGAGCAGCCTTGGCCAGGAGAGCAGCCTTGGCCAGGAGAGCAGCCTTGGGTAAGAGAGCAGCCTTGGCCAGGAGAGCAGCCTTGGCCAGGAGAGCAGCCTTAGCCAGAGAGCAGCCTTGGCCAGGAGAGCAGCCTTGGCCAGGAGAGCAGCCTTAGCCAGGAGAGCAGCCTTGGCCAGGAGAGCAGCCTTGGTCAGGAAGAGCAGCCTTGGCCAGGAGAGCAGCCTTGGCCAGGAGAGCAGCCTTGGCCAGGAGAGCAGCCTTGGCCAGGAGAGCAGCCTTGGCCAGGAGAGCAGCCCTTGGCCAGGAGAGCAGCCTTGGCCAGGGAGAGCAGCCTTGGCCAGGAGAGCAGCCTTGGCCAGGAGAGCAGCCTTGGCCAGGAGAGCAGCCCTTGGCCAGGAGAGCAGCCTTGGCCAGGAGAGCAGCCTTGGCCAGGAGAGCAGCCTTGGCCAGGAGAGCAGCCTTGGCCAGGAGAGCAGCCTTGGCCAGG
>NC_091192.1:1678216-1730716 GCF_040958095.1 Procambarus clarkii
GGAGCCCCGTCTGACCACGTGTCACCAGGGGAGCCCTCCCTGACCACGTGTCACCAGGGGAGCCCCCCCCTGACCACGTGTCACCAGGGGAGCCCCGTCTGACCACGTGTCACCAGGGGAGCCCCCCCTGACCAAGTGTCACCAGGGGAGCCCCCCTGACCAAGTGTCACCAGGGGAGCCTCCTTGACCACGTGTCACCAGGGGAGCCTCCTTGACCACGTGTCACCAGGGGAGCCTCCTTGACCACGTGTCACCAGGGGAGCCCCCCCTGACCACGTGTCACCAGGGGAGCCCCCCCTGACCACGTGACGCGAGGGGAGCCTCCTTGACCACGTGTCACCAGGGGAGCCCCCCCTGACCACGTGTCACCAGGGGAGCCCCCCCTGACCACGTGACGCCAGGGGAGCCCCCCCTGACCACGTGACGCCAGGGGAGCCCCCCCTGACCACGTGTCACCAGGGGAGCCCCCCCTGACCAAGTGTCACCAGGAGAGCCCCCCCCCCCCCGACCGTCGCCTACCCTTGCGGTCGAGATGATCGGGAAATGCTTTTAGGTTCGGGTTTTATACTTAGCGTGCCCCGGCATGTAGATGCCTCGTTACCAGGCTGGTGGCGGGCATTTCCCGCGGTGTGGGTACTCTGTGGCCGGTTGGTGCCTCCAACTGCTGCTGCTGCTGCTGCTGCCGGCTGTTGTAACCTCCTCCTGATGCTGTGCATCTCACTAGTGCAAACGAGACCAACAAGGGCACAGATGAGCCGCAAGCATGGTGAAGCACCAAGACCAAGTAGCCAGCACGAGCGAGAGAAGAGTCACCAGGTCACCATCGCCGACCAGTAACTAACGGGGCACCAGAAGCAACGAGCCATGAAACATGAAAGGTGTGTTATAAACTGTAGTCCTCAAGGGGATCTTAATTAATAGAGAAAGTGGGTGTAGCGAGAGGGACGTGAGTTGTGGTATAGATAATGTATCATTTTAATCATTCATTGTGTCGGGGGGCAGGAAGCCAGAATGTATTGATACACGTTTGCCTTTTATCAAGAGCCCCCCCCCCAGGTCGACTTACTGACCCCGCCCAGGATGTAACCCACAACAACCTGACTAACTTCTAAGTACCTACTTACTGCTAGGTGAACAGTCGCATTAGGTAAAAGAAAATGTGCCCAACCATTTCTGACCCGCCCGGGATTCTCGATTGTGTGTCGAGAATGAACCCGACTGTACCACCTGGACCCTAAATATACCAACCCTTACCAAGCAACACAAGGTCTATGGAAGTGTGCGGCAAGTGGAGCGGGACTTGTCCTGATGCAAGTGGAGCGGGACTTGTCCTGATGCAAGTGGAGCGGGACTTGTCCTGATGCAAGTGGAGCGGGACTTGTCCTGATACAAGTGGAGCGGGACTTGTCCTGATGCAAGTGGAGCGGGACTTGTCCTGATACAAGTGGAGCGGGACTTGTCCTGATGCAAGTGGAGCGGGACTTGTCCTGATACAAGTGGAGCGGGACTTGTCCTGATACAAGTGGAGCGGGACTTGTCCTGATACAAGTGGAGCGGGACTTGTCCTGATACAAGTGGAGCGGGACTTGTCCTGATACAAGTGGAGCGGGACTTGTCCTGATACAAGTGGAGCGGGACTTGTCCTGATACAAGTGGAGCGGGACTTGTCCTGATACAAGTGGAGCGAGAGCTAAGGTTCTAATACATGAGGATTTCAATCCCAAGGAAGTAGACTGGAGAAATAAGGATACCCATAAGGGTGACGAGACATGGAGAGCAAAGCTGGGAGATGCATTCAAAAGGCACTTTTTGAAGCAACTTACAACGACACCAACAGGAGTAAGCTGGAGAGAACTCTTCAGCAATACTAAATGTGGAGAGGAAAAAGTACATAGCTGCCCCTATTATCTAGCCACCACTATATTATCATGCTTGAGTACATAATGCAGCTAAAAAAGAGTTGGTTAGATCAAGATACATGTTGCGGAAGATGAGAGATTACAGACGAGGGAGCTACACGAGGGTGAATGTGTGTTGGATTGTGAGAGGACAAGTGTGAGAGGACAAGGGAAGACAACAAATGAATTGATTAAATTCGTAGCCCAAAGATGTGAAAATGTCACGGAGCTCTTCATTCCACTTCAAAAGACGAGAAAATGCAATACCATGAAGCTAAAGAGAGGATCACAAACGGATTAAAAAGGTGCAGAAAATAGGAACGAAGGACATAAGAGAGGCACCGAAGAGGGCCAGAAATAATACCTCATAGACAAGGTGGAAAGCTGAGAAGCAATTTGAAAACGACATTGCGACGAATGTTAAGAAAACGACATTGCGACGAATGTTAAGAAAACGACATTGCAACGAATGTTAAGAAAACGACATTGCGACGAATGTTAAGAAAACGACACTGCGACGAATGTTAAGAAAACGACACTGCGACGAATGTTAAGAAAACGACACTGCGACGAATGTTAAGAAAACGACATTGCGACGAATGTTAAGAAAACGACACTGCGACGAATGTTAAGAAAACGACACTGCGACGAATGTTAAGAAAACGACATTGCGGTGAATGTCAAAGTTGTTGTATAGCCACATAAGGAGAAAAATAAGTAGTAAGAGTATGAGTAAGTAGTAAGAGGAGAAAAAATCATGATAATCGTGCAAGAGTCATTCAAGGAACTCTAGAGACTTGGAGATTTCATAATAAAAGAATCTTGTTGAAGACCAAGAAGGAAAACGTCGAGCTTGACGAACTTGTTCGTGTTCTGTGCTACAGTTACACAAATGTGATAGGAACAATAAGGCTAAAAAGACTATATTCGTAGATTGTCAGAAAAAATCCTATTTCCCCCGTGAAATCCTGATGTAGAAGACGGAGAGACAAAATTAGGAAAATACTGAATTAAGGGAAAGAAAAGGAAGTCATCGAGGCGTGGAGCTGGAGGAGCGTGACAAGGTGCCTCGGACCACTGCTCTTCTTAACGTATGTGCACGACCTGCTCCAGGGAGTGAGCTGGGACACGTGCACGACCTGCTCCAGGGAGTGAGCTGGGACACGTGCACGACCTGCTCCAGGGAGTGAGCTCGGACACGTGCACGACCTGCTCCAGGGAGTGAGCTCGGACACGTGCACGACCTGCTCCAGGGAGTGAGCTCGGACACGTGCACGACCTGCTCCAGGGAGTGAGCTGGGACACGTGCACGACCTGCTCCAGGGAGTGAGCTCGGACACGTGCCCGACCTGCTCCAGGGATTGAGCTGGGACACGTGCACGACCTGCTCCAGGGAGTGAGCTCGGACACGTGCCCGACCTGCTCCAGGGAGTGAGCTCGGACACGTGCCCGACCTGCTCCAGGGAGTGAGCTCGGACACGTGCCCGACCTGCTCCAGGGAGTGGGCTGGGACACGTGAATGTTTGTCAATGATGCAAAGCTGATGAGCAATGTGAAAACCGAAGAGGACTGCAGGAAGACTTTGACAAATACCTACAGTGGGCGAACAAGGGATTGCTAGAAATCCGTCCCAACAAGTGTAAGGTAATAAAGATGGGAAAGGGAGAGAGAAGACTAGGCGTTTCCTACAACAAATGGGGAAGGCAACTACAGGAATCGCATAGAAAAAAAATTGAAAGTGGATATAATTCCAGCAATGAGATTATCCGCACGTAAACACGGTAACTTCAGACCAATGAGAAAACGTCAAACATGAGATCGTCATTTCAAAGCCTATACAAGGACTCTGTTAAGGCAATACACACAGTCTATGTTAGACCAATACTTGGATGTGCAACACTGCCTGGAATACTGTCTTTCTGAAGCATAAAATCAAGACTGAAAAAGTACAGAAGTTTGTAAAAGATCAGTGCCAGAGCTAAGAGGATCAAGCTATGGGGATAAGGTAAAGGAACTTTATGGGGATAAAGTGTTGTGATGTGATCACAACATGAGACAGTAAGTGGAATAGCCCAAGTGAACAAGAGACAAGAGGACATGAATGGAAGCTGATGACGCAACTGAGTCGAAGAAATGTAACGAAATATTCGCACCCAATACGGGTGGTCAAGAGGTGTTATAAACTGAAAGAAGAACTTGTCGAAGCCACCTCCATCCACAACTTTAAGGCCAGAGTCTGAACTTCAAAATAGTTAAATTATAGCGCTACAGGTACAACAAGGATAGTAGGCGGTGCATCAAAACAAACACACACACACACACACACTCACTGATATGAGGGGGAAGACATGAGAGTGGCGAGATGTCACCAGCGGAGTCCCACAGGGCTCGGTACTTGGACACATCCTGTTTCTAATATATTTAAACGATCTTCCAGAAGGTATAGACTCATTACTCTCAATAATGCTATTGATGCAAAAATTATGAGAAGAATCAACACAGATGAAGATGGACAGAGATTACAGGATGACCTGGACAAACTGGAGGAATGGTCTAGAAAATGGCTACTAAAAGTCAACTCAGGAAAGTGTAAAGTTATGAAATTAAGCGAAGGAGCTGAAGGCTGAACACAAGGTACCATCTGGGAATGAAATCCTGCAAGAGTCAAATAGAGAGAAAGATCTGGGGGTTGATATCACACCGAACCTGTCCCCAGAAGCCCACATCAAAAAGATATCATCAGCGGCATATGCTAGATTGACCAGCATAAGAACTGCCTTTAGAAACTTGTGAAAGGAATTATTCAAAACCTTGCATACCACTTATGTCAGACCAGTCCTGGAGTATGCAGCTCCAGCCTGGAGTCCATACCTAGTTAAACACAAAACAAAGTTAGAGAAGATTCAGAGGTATGCCACCAGACTAGTCCCAGAACTGAGAGGTATGAGCTACGAGGAAAGACTACGGGAGCTAAACCTCATATCCCTGGAAGATAGAAGAGTTAGGGGAAATATGATCACAACCTACATAATTCTCAGAGGAATTGAAAGGGTGGACAAAGGTAAACTATTTAGCATGGATGGAACACGAACTAGGGGACACAGGTGGACACTTATTACCCAAATGAGCCACAGGGATATTATAAATAATTGTTTCAGTGTCAGAGTTGTTAAGAAATGGAATGCATTAGGCAGTGATGTGGTGGAGGCTGACTCATACACAGTTTCAAATGGTTTGACGGTTGAGAGGCAGAACCAAAGAGCTGAAGCTCAACCCCCGCAAGCACAACTAGGTGGGAGCACACACACACACACAACCTCGCAGCTGAATGGACAGCGCTCTGGGGTCGTAGTCCGAAGTGCCCGGGTTAGAATTAGAATACCGGCCGAGGCAGAAACAAATGGGCAGAGATTCTTTCACCTGCACTCCCAGGTACCTAGCAGTAACTAGGTACCTGGGAATTAGACAGCTGGTACGAGCTGCTTCCAGGAAATGCGCGCGCGTGTGTGTGTGCAGACACACATAGTAAACACACACATTCCGGGTGAACTAAATGTTCACAGGGAATACCAACAGAACAAGGAGACATGGGTGAAGCTGGAAACTCAGATGAGTCATTGAGATATTGACCAGACAAAGATACTTTGTCTCTGAGTCATTGAGATGTTAGGAAGTTTTCTTTTAGCGTGAGAGCAGTGGGAAATGGAATGAACTAAAGGAGCAGGTTGTGGAAGCAAATACTATTCATAGCTTTAAAGTAGGTATGATAGAGATGGACAGGAGTCATTGCTTTAAACAACCGGCGGCTAGAAAGGCGGGATCAATGAGCCAAGGCTCGATCCTACAGGCACAAATAGGTGAGTACATACTCACACGTAGTTAACAAATGGAATGCATTAGGAAGTGATGTGGTGGAGGCTGACTCCATACACAGTTTCAAATGTAGATATGATAGAGCCCAATAGGCTCAGGAACCTGTACACCAGTTGATTAACAGTTGAGAGGCGGGACCAGAGACGAAGCTCAACTCCCGCAAGAACAACTAGTACACATGGTACTAGGTGAGTACACATACTTACCGTTGGGCAGGCACAAACACAACACTTGAGCTGTGAGGTGATACTCCACTCCACTCCACTCCACTCCACTCCACAAATCAATCAAAAGTACACTTAA
The DNA here is from genome assembly GCF_040958095.1 of Procambarus clarkii. Classification (NCBI taxonomy): domain Eukaryota; kingdom Metazoa; phylum Arthropoda; class Malacostraca; order Decapoda; family Cambaridae; genus Procambarus; species Procambarus clarkii. The sequence goes on from NC_091192.1 coordinate 1,684,291, forward strand.
TGTATTGGCGTTTCCCTTTCCATTGGACAATTTCAGCAACGGGGAGAGGGGGGACCTGCTGCATGGGTAACAGCTTCTCCTCCATATCGACTTACCTAAGGCTTTGCGTCCTGGAGAAGGACATCCCAGCCTAGACAACCAGAGCGCAACTCCATAGCCTCTTGAGACTGCAGGATGCCCACTACTACTACTCACTACTATTACAGCACATAAAACAGGATATACTACTGAGCATGATACTGAGCCAGGAGAGGTGTTATGGAGCATGATACTGAGCCAGGAGAGGTGTTATGGAGCATGATACTGAGCCAGGAGAGGTGTTATGGAGCATGATACTGAGCCAGGAGAGGTGTTATGGAGCATGATACTGAGCCAGGAGAGGTGTTATGGAGCATGATACTGAGCCAGGAGAGGTGTTATGGAGCATGATACTGAGCCAGGAGAGGTGTTATGGAGCATGATACTGAGCCAGGAGAGGTGTTATGGAGCATGATACTGAGCCAGGAGAGGTGTTATGGAGCATGATACTGAGCCAGGAGAGGTGTTATGGAGCATGATACTGAGCCAGGAGAGGTGTTATGGAGCATGATACTGAGCCAGGAGAGGAGGTAGTCGAGAATAACTCCAGCAAGAAATATTGATTTGACAGAACTCGAGAGTAACAAGAATTCTTGTCACGGATATATAACTGGCAAGAGGCGGAGCCCAAGAATTAGAGCTGACATGGTGGCAAGAGAGAGAGAGGTGCACTCCGGGGACACAAGTGTCACGGTGGAATGTCACCCCTGCACTCCCCAGCGCCCTGGTGAAGAGGGACGCCAGATTTGGTCTGGTATTGTCCTAAAGCTTACACACATGATTCATAGATGACTTAATGTAATCCCCTTCACTGCCAACACCGGTGTTTACCGTACGCGTTTATTACGCTCCTGCCTCTTTACTCTCTCTTCCTAATTCCTTAACTTTATTGGTTATGTGGCGAGGCTCCTGGGGAATTTTAGTTTGGTTATTTTTTTATGTTAGAAAATAGTTTTTGTTTATTTTACCATAGTGCAATTTAAGGCTTTGTTATTGTAATTTGTTAAGAGGTTTGGAACTTGGCTTCGTACGCAGAGTTCTGCCCCTCGGTGCTATGGCAGTGAGGGGAAGGTGGAGCAGGACGAGGGGATGCTGTACACACCTACTTGTACTCACCTGGCTGTGTATGCGGGGGTTGAGCTCAGGCTCTTTGGTCCCGCCTCTCAACTGTCAATCAACTGGTATACAGATTCCTGAGCCTACTGGGCTCTATCATATCTACACTTGAAACTGTGTATGGAGTCAGCCTCCACCACATCACTGCCTAATGCATTCCATCTGTTAACTACTCTGACATAGAAAACAACAATTCTAATATCTCTGGGCTAATTTGGGTACTCAGTTGCCACCTGTGTCCCCTTATTCGTGTTCCACTCGTGCTAAATAGTTTGTCTTTGTCTACCTGTCAATTCCACTGAGAATTTTGTAGGTGGTGATCATGTCTTCCCTTACTCTTCTGTCTTCCAGGGCTGTGAGGTTTAGCTCTCGTAGCTCATACCTCAAAAGCACCGAATCACCTTCTGTGGTTGAGAATTCAATAAACCCCTGAACTATATGTTTAACACATCTCTAACCCTGTATATATGCTGGTTAGCATTGTAAATGTGTGGCCACGTCTGTGGTAGAAAATAATAATAATAATAATAATACAAAACTCATTTCTGGACTAGTGTGGTGAGTAGTAACATTCAGAGTAATTCAGTTACTTATTCAGAGTAACCTCTGAATCTTCTCTAACTTTGTCTTGTGTTTGACTTGGTATGGTCTCCAGGCTGGAGCTGCATACACCAGGATTGTTCTGACATAAGTGGTATACAGGGTCCTGAACGATTCCTTACACAAGTAGCTAAAGGTAGTTCTTATGTTGACCAATCTAGCACATGCCGCTGATGATATCCTTTTGATGTGGGCTTCTGGGGACAGGTTCGGTGTGATATGAACCCCCAGATCTTTCTCTCTATTTGACTCTTGCAGGATTTCACCTCTCAGATGGTACCTCATGTTCAGCCTCCTGCTCCCTTCGCCTAATTTCATTACTTAACACTTTCCTGAGTTGAACTATAGCAGCCATTTTCTAGACCATTCCTCCAGTTTGTCCAGGTCGTTCTGTAGTCTCTGTCTATCTTCATCTGTTTTGATTCTTCTCATAATTTTTGCATCATCAGCAAACTTTGAGAGGAATGAGTCTATACCCTCCGGAAGATCTTTACATATATTAGAAACAGGATGGGTCCAAGTACCGAGCCCTGTGGGACTCCGCTGGTGACATCTCGCCACTCTGATGTCTCCTCCTTCACCGTTACTCGCTGTTTCCTGTTGCTCAGATACTCCCTTATCCACTGGAGCACCTTCCCTTATACTCCTCTGCCTGTTCCTCCAATTTTGTAACAGCCTTTTATGGATCACTGTGTCAAAGGCTTCCTGACAGTCCAAGAAAATGCAATCTGCCCACCCTTCTCGACCTTGCCTAATTTTTGTCGCATGGTCATAGAATTATATTAAGCCTGTGAGGCACGATTTACCATCTCTGAACCCATGCTGGTGGTGGTGGGTTACAAAGCTATTTCCCTCCAGATGTTCCACTAGCTTTTCCTCACGATCTTCTCCATCACCTTGCATAGTATACAAGTTAGGGAAACTGGCTTGTAGTTCAGTGCCTCTTGCCTGTCACCATTCTTGTATATTGGCATTACATTATCTGTCGTCCATCTTTCTGTGTTCTACGAAAGCTGGATGACTTAAGGGATGAGCTGAGTTCTGTTTTGTAATTCTTAGTTAGGGGGTCCATTCCGGGGCAGCATACTAATGAATAGCTGTCACGTATAATTATATAGCACTCGACAGAGTGCTTTATCCAAGTGTGTGGGGACGTTTGCCAGTGAGGCGAGTACTGTCTGCCGACGTGTGCCTCCGGTGTCAGCACTGGACATATCTCCAAACTTAAGTCCTTCTCTATATCAGAAGTAGGAAGATGTGTTCGCTGAATTTTGTATTATATTGGGGACCTTCTCACTTCTCTTTCTGTCCTCATAACCTTGCATTTGTCAGGGTTAAAGTCCCGTAACCATTTTGTGGACCATAGCTAGACTGTCTAGCTATGACTTATTTTGACTTATTTTGTGGACTGTCTAGTTCATCTACCAATATACCGCTGTTACTCCGAAGTCTTGATTCTTCTCATTATTTACTATTGTCAGCAAACATTGATATAAATGAGCTTATTTCCTATATTAAATAGTTTGCGTATATTAAAGATAAGATGGACTTTAGTACCGAATCTATACTTCAGGAATATGTCCTGAAGTACTGTACTCTTCCCTCCATTGTTGTGTATCTCTTACGGTGATTCTTTGTTCTCTATCTGAAAGGTACTCCTTCACTAAGCTTAACACTTCCCGAAGTACCAACCAGGTCTTTAGTTTACACAGTCTCTCTGTCTCTCTCTCTCTCTCTCTCTCGCTTCTCGCTTCTCTCTTCTCTCTTCTCTCTTCTCTCTTCTCTCTTCTCTCTCTCTCTCTCTCTCTCTCTCTCTCTCTCTCTCTCTCTCTCTCTCTCAAGTGTAAGTATTCTACACTTACACTTACACACTTGTAAGTGTAAGTGGTATATATGTGTTTATGTGAGTGTGGGCTGAGTTGTCAACACGGCCTTGTTTGTGAGTAGGTTTGTAAGCGGATATTTTTTTGTGTGTGAGTAAATTTCTTGGTGTGTTTGTTTGTATTCACTCACCTAATTGCGTTCTCTAGTGGTGCTTGCTTGGGTCGAGCTTCAGCTTTTGGGTAACAAGGTTTACAGGTTCCCAAGATCTTTGGGCTCTGCTAAGTTTACATTTGAATATTTGTATGGCGTTTGTTTCCATCAGTTTCCTCCTATATCCGTCCTACTTGTTCCGTACCGAGACAGGTTCTGTATCTATGACTGACTCAGGCCCTAGTTTCCGTTAGTTCCCACCTTCGGCTCTACAATAAAGGCGGTAGAACATGTATTTTCCTACCCTATTAATGACTTTGAGTATTTAACATGCCGTAATCATGTCTTCCTTGCTTTTCTTCTAATGATGTAAGGTTTAGTTCCCTCGCGGATCATGTCTACGGGTAGCGGAACACGGCTGGGAGTAATTGCTCTTACTCAGTTACTCTTGCTTGCCAGATAGTTATTTTGAAATTTCTGAGAACTATTCCGCCAGCTTTACATTGCTATATTAGATCAGCACCTTAGTCGCACACTTACAGGAAACTAGCTGGTTCTTGTTCATGTTTATACAAACTTGTCACTGGAGTTGTATTTATTCCGTATCGGTTAGTATTTTGTTAAGGCACTGGAGCAGGAGTTCATAAACTGGGAGCATCAATGCGGATGTAATTAGGTATGTTAATAAAAATTTATGTATATCCTAACCTAGAACATTCCAGGTGCACACTCTGTGAGCAAGCACTGCGTCATGATCTCTCACACACTGTATTGTTGACGCTCCAGTCATTAGAGCCTTCAGACCGGTCGGTACTTTCTCAGTACTTTATTAACTCTCATGCTCTTGACAATATCCCTGCTCCGCCGCATCTTGTTCATCAAGAGCAAGAACAGAAAGATTAGCAAATCCATTTGCTTCTAGAGTCAGTTCCACTCAACTTCCTTAAGCAACTCTGACTCACCAACAAAGACTTCAAACAGCAAGATGGAAAAAAATAGACGATGCTTTAGCCTTACCTGACGAACTAGACCAACCTTTCAGTTTGAAAGAACTCAGAAGAGCTACAAAGAAAACTAAAAATACAGTTCCAAGTGAGGACAAAATCACTTAAAACATGCTGACCAAGCTAGGAGAAAAGGGCGAAGAAGCCTTCTTGAATCTCATCAACAGAGTGTGGGGTGACAAGAACTCGACCACTCTCTTGGAACAGAGCAATTATAGTTCCCATTCCAAAACCTAAAGACCCAGGAAATCCAAGACCCATCTCATTAACAAGCTGTCTGGCCAAAACTGCAGAAAGAATGGCTCTTAATAGAATTGAGTGGAAAGCCAATCCACTGCACCAAAATATGTTTTCTTACAGAAAACGTGTTGGAACCACAGCATGTCTTTCCTCCCTCCTGGATCAAATCATTGACAAATCTGAAATCCCTATTATTTTAGACCTAGAAAAAGCCTTCGAGTTAGCCAGTGCTCCAGCTACACTGTGTTGCCTTTTTGATAAGGAAATCAAAGGACACACTCCTGCCTTTGCCAAAGGAAGCCTGCTTAACCGAGAAGCTAAAGTCAAATACCAAGGAAAAACGTCGACCTCAAAGAGGTTGGAAAATGGAACTCCGCAGGGAGGAATACTAAGCCCCTTCCTCTTTAACTGTCTCATGGAACAATTCATGAAGCTCAAGTTACCAAAAGCCAAACTGCTTAACTATGCAGACGACTTTGTGGTCATCATCAATGGCAAAGGCGCCAGGAATCATGCACAAAAATGCCTAGATATTATCAGGTAGAACGCATAGCAATGAAAATAAACAGCAATAAAACCAAAACAATGGTCATTAAAATGAAAACTCAAGACATCAGACTGGCAATACAAGGACATGAAATTGAGTGGGTTACCTCTTTCAATACCTAGGAGTCATAATAGACAGCCAGTTGAAATTCACTCAAGAAATTTAATATCTTCGGCAACGTTGTAAAGCCAGAAACTCAGCTTTGCGCTCTCTGCCCAGTCTTAGAGATGGTGCATCTCTACCAGTACTCAAAATGTACTACGTTCAAGCGGTTAGGTCACTCATTGACTATGCTGCCCCTGCTCTTACATCCCTCAGTGATAACCAATGGGAGAAACTGGAAGTGTCTCAAAATGTTGCTCTCAGAACAATGCTGGGAGCACCTATATGGACGCATCGAGAGAATCTAAGAATGGAAACCAAATTACCAGCCTTAGAAAACAGGATCAAACAAAGGATTGCCACCATAACAGCAAAATTTGTTGTAACCACCGCCAGACTGTCAATCAAAGATAGCATACACAGATCGTTTCAGAGAAACCTTCAATATAGAACAAGTGCATGGACGGATAATCTGGTCAAGATTCTAAAGATTTTATTTTTAATGGTCCATTCTGAAATGAACCATTAAAAACAAAGGATAAGATAGACCATATCAATACTTTCGGCAGCCTCCTCCATGGGAAGAATCGAGTCTAAAGATAATCATTGATGAATTACCAGTTAAAAAATTAGCATGTGACTTGCATTGACTCAAAGCAGTCATAGAACATCAAATGGAAACCATCTCAAGACCTACAACAACTCACATCTTCACTGACGGATCAGTTGATCAAGAAAGAGGTCCTGCTGGGGTAGCAGTTTGCAATACCAACCATTATCCCGCCCCCAACTGATTGCACACAATGATGATTGCAGCGTTGTTGAACAATGTTTTATGTAGCAGGTAAACATTGTTTAGTGTCACGTGTCTTTTTGCCCCTCATGCACTATCAGGGAGATCTTGACAGAGGTTTAATATTCGTGATTTAGCGAGTTTTTCAGGTTAGGAGATAGTGATTCTCTGGCGATGTGTTCTAGTAATTTTGGAGTTTTGTAATGTTCAGGGAATGTTCACCAGAACTTGCGTGTGTTGGGATTTATGTTAGTGATAATATTTGGCGATTTGGGAACTTAGCAGGTCAGCTGAGTGTGACAGGTGACCCCTCATGTCCCAGGGGGACACCCAGCCTCCGGTGGTTTCCAGGTCAGTTGGAGAGTGGCAGGTGTAGTTCTTAAGTAGTTTTTAAGTGGTGGTTCTGCTCAGGTTATTGCGATCGACTGTTTACTCCATTTGAGTGCAATAACCCGAGGTGTACTGGTATTGTACAGCATGCTAGGGGGAGGCTTAGTATGTCAGTAGACTTCATGTTGGGAGTTGCATGGTGACCACCAGCCAGGTCGAACGTTCCTGAGGTCTCTCCGCTCCTGGCTAGTGCATGTTGGGTGATTGCTGGTTTGCCCTGCTGGTGGTGGTTTGCCACTGACAGGGTGACGTTTGACTTAGCCATGGGGACTTCTCGCCCTCCAGTGAAGAGAACATTGTCGGCTGATCTGGCATTTACGGTGCCGGTGGACCATCCGTTGGCTGGTGTCGCCCTGGTGGACGTGCTCCATGTGCAGCTGTCGGACCTTGTGCGCGTCCAGCTGCTTCAGGGCAACCGTGCTGTGGTCAAGTTCCACCTCCAGGCTGCCTTTCAGGCGTTTCTCGAGCGGTGTGAGGGGCGTGTTTACCCTCTCCCTGATACTGCTGGTTCTGTTAAGGTAGTGAATCTTAGTGTCACCTTGACGTCTGTGGCGGTGCATGGTGCCCCCCTTCGAATTTCAGGACGATTTTTTAACCTGTTTTGAATGATTTGGGACAGTGTTAAGTATTCATTGGAACAAGGTCCTTCCCGAGCACTGTGTTGGTATGCTTGACGGCTCCCGCACCCTGACGATGTCGCTGAAGTGCAGTGTACTGTCGTCGATGTCCGTGTTGGGTTACACACTCCGCTGCCTGTATCGGGGTTAACCGCGCACCTGTTATCAGTGTGGTCACGCAGGTCATCTGGCTGCAGCGTGGGACGTGGGAGCGACTGGTAGGGTGCATGTTTTTCGTGCGGAGGATTTTCCGCCCCTGTTGCGTTCGGACGGGTCTGAGAACGGTGTGGGTGCTGTGTCTGAGGTGCCTGATTGCCTGTCTGCTGCTCCGCTTGTTGAGGCGAGTTCTACGGCCTGTGCGACACGTCTGGTAACTGCAATGGCCCCTTGGGTTGTTGAACCAGTGTGTGTGGATGTCGGTCCGTCGCCTGTGCTGTGTGTAGTGTGGGATGTCCCGGTGGAGGTTCATGTACCACTCCCGCCTGTGGATGTGGTACCGGATCCCGGGGACACAGGTTTTGCTGTTTTGGAGGGGTGGGGGTGGGGAGTTTCAGCAGGGGGAGGTGCCTGCCGTGCCTGTGTGTGTTGGCGACTGTAGTTCTGCTCTTTCCATCCCTTTGCAGAAGCGTGCATGTCGGTATTCTGAGGCTGTTTTCCTGGTTGATGTGGACAGTGCGGGCGGTGTGGCCTCTGTGGACACCATCTGTGAAGATGGTGGCTGTGCCTCCGGAGGGGCCTGCTGGGAGTGGTGTGGTGCGACCTGTCTCGAAGCGTTCATGGCGGGCTTGGAGTGTGACTCCCCTTCGTGGTGTGCCTTGGGAGTTGGTGCTCTGGCGTCCCCCGCCGTGGATGTTGGTGCTGTGAGGGGCTCCGAAGTTGCTATCTGGGCCCCCCCTCCTGCGTCTCCTGCTGTTGGATCCCCGCAGTGGGGGGTTACCCCTGATGATCAGAACCTCGTTGTGGTGTTGCGGAAAGATGTGCGCCGGGGGGCCTCGGCTCTTGTGCCCTTTGGTGGGGTTGATGCTGCGCCTGCTTTCTCTGCAGTTCCCCCCTCCTCCGTTGCCCCAGTCTGGGGGAAGCCTAGTTCCGACTGCTGGGGTCGTGCCCTGTGAGGGTCCTGTGTTGGGCCCTTATCGGGATGCCTGGGTGCTTCCGATCGAGTGGTGCTTGTCCACTGTCTAGGTGTCGCGGGTGAAGGAATTTGTTTATAGGATGACGGATAAGATGTCTCAGCCGAAGGCACTGCCTGGTGGCCGGGTGTCCCCTGACACGTCGGTAATTTGGGATGCGTACTGCTTGTGCTTTCTGATATACAAGTTTCCGGAGAAATATTAGTTGACGTCTTGCGCACAACGCTACGCCGTGCATGGATCAGCTGCCGCCGTGGACTCGACACCCCGCCCTATGGTGTGGCGAGTCTCCCTCTAACCTTCACCTTTGTTTTCGTCGCCACTACTCTCTCTACGGCCCAACACATCTAACACTTTTGACTTCCTTCTCCTCCTCAACATCAACGTGTCTCCCTACAATTGTCCTGGTGCAGTCATTGGGAAGGTAAACCCTTCATGCAAACTGCACCTATTCTCAAGAAGAAGAAGAAGAAGACTTCACGTTGGGGACGCTCGATGATAGTCTGGTTACAGGGGTGGCAAAAGTTTTGAGTTGTGGACTCGCGGAGAAGCGAGGAAACACTCTGAGTCACGTAGGTGACTGTAGTTTAAGGGTGGGAGTAACGGCTAATTAAGTACTTAAGATTAGGAACGGTTCATTTAGGTTAGGCTAGTGTTTTATGTCTCGAGGGGGCATCAGTATTTATTGTGGAGATTGGTTTAGTGACAAGTTAAAAGTAGTGACGACCTTATTCTCTCTTCCCTAACATTACTCTGGTACTATTCTATGTTCCACCATGTCAGTATCTTTCAGTGTTAATTCTATTAATTAAAATTTAAGGAGTCATTGCCAAGAGGAGAGCACTATAGAGCATACCAGGGTACTGTACACTCGAGAGGGAATAAGCAATAGGAGGACAGAGACAGCACAGCAAAGCAGGGCAGAAGACAACAGCCGAGATAGGCTGTCGGCCGGACGAGGGGGGGGGGAGGTGACTCTGTCAACTAGAGAATATTTCCTCCCCCCACCCCCTCTCTATTCAACTTAGGCTTAGCCCTCGGTGAGTGAACATTAAGGTGACTTAGTCGTGTTTACAAGTGTTGTGTGTAGATCAGGGGCAGACGGCAGTAGTGGTCTCGAATTCTTGGGTAATGACACTTTGTATATTAATAGTGAACCTTCAGTTTGATTGCTTAAATTATAATATCTATCCTGATAAATATACTTGATGAATTATTGAGAAATATATACTTGATTCACTTTACTTGTAATCTGATTTTAATTGTTCCTAGATCTGGGATTTTTGGATACAATATGCAAACTAGATTATAGAGTACTCTAAAGAGACTATGGAATTAAAGAATCTTGCATGGAACATGGTTCCAGTTGACACAGGCTAACAACATCTTTTGATACAGACAAGTTCCATTCCTTGTCTTGTATGTACTGACTAGAATAGGTGGTGGCAGCCTTTCTTCTTCTACTTATCTATCCTTCTACCTCTACTTCTACTCCCTCCGCTTCTCTCCCCCTTTTCCTTTCACCTGACAACCCTCCTTACTCCTCCCACCTACTCCTCCCTCCTCTTTACCTCCCTCACCCCAAACCCTCACTAATTACTTCATTATTCATCTCTTTCCTTTCGTTTCTCTTATACGCTTGTAGCAGTGAAATGTTCTAGAGTTCTCTAGAGTTGCGGGTAGCCGATCAGGTACAATGCCTTGTGGATGTAGCACCTTGGTTATACCTAGGTTACAAGGTGGTGAACTAGAGAGGTTGCAGTAGCAACTCTGGGGGGGATTCTAGAAGAGTTAACTGGGGGCGGGATAATGGACAAAAGAGAGCTATTCCCCCACCCCCGTTACATGGTGCCCCAATTCACACTGATTACAGGTGTAATTGCAAAAAGGTGGAAGCTAACCAGTATGGCCTGCAAGGTCTGCACTGTTGAGGCTCCATGCAAGACACAATGAAGTTAATGACATCATTAAGAGGAGTCTTGAATTGGGATTGCTCCTTCTCCTGGACCAAACCCCAGCTCTTTTCCACTAATAATTATGTCAAGTCTCTTCTGTGTTATGTCAAGTCTCTTCTGTGTTATGTCAAGTCTCTTCTGTGTTATGTCAAGTCTCTTCTGTCTCTTCTCTCATGTTAGGGACTTTAATCATCCTATTGATTGGTCTTCTAAAATAATATTTCCTGCCTCTACTCTTCACAGTGCCGTCTTGGTAAATCATCTTCGATACACAACATGAACCGATGTTGGGTATCAACAACCTGTTGTAAGTATTGTCTGCTTATAGGATGTCCTGAGCCCCCCGAGGCTCGGGACACCCACGACTTTTTTTTCATTGATATTTAAAAAACCAAAATACAAAAACAGGGAACAAGTGCAAAACAACATAAAAATACAAACAATCGTGCGTATACATGAAACAAAGCAAACACCATAAAACAGACAGAAAATACATACAAGAGGTCACAGAAAAGCACACAGGACACAAGCAAAGAAACCCACAAACAGCATGGGACAAAGAATGCACGCAGTACACAACAGAGTACAATGTACATAAGTACAATGACATAAGTACAATAACATAAGTACAATAACAAAAATGTACAAGAAAAAATACACAAAAGTTACAATAAATGCACAAAAAGCCAGTGAATCCAAAAACTACACAAATAAACAGAAATAGCATAAAACACGTACAAAGAATAAATCCAGTACAAGGACAAAGAAATAAGCACACACAAAACAAATCTCAAACACAGAAACAAACACCACACCACACACACGCACAGACAAGGACACCCACCTGTGCACGCAGGCACTGGGGAATCAACACGTACCACACCACACGGATCATTCATATATCACCGGGTACTCCTGAGCTGGGAATCGTAAGCAGTAAGCATCCCAAACAACTAGGTCGACCTCAGTAAGTGGACATCCAAGAGTCGCAAAAGGCCGAGGCATCAAACCCGGCACGCCAAGGACACTGCACCCGCGGAACCCAGATGATAGAAGGGCACCAGGGAACAGGACGCACCAGGTCATCATACTCAAAAGTCAGAGATTCAGCCCTATCGACCACCTCACCAGATGGGAGGATGAAAGGGAAGGGTTTTTCCTTAGGACCATCCATGAAGCACGGGCTATGGTGAGCTCATGTCCTCGTGCGCTCTGCTAGCAGGGCACCGCTCCAGTGCCAGGTAAGTCCACTACGGGCTCACCATAGCCCGTGCTACTTGCCCCGCTCCTGTGCCAGGTAAGTTACGGGCTCACCATAGCCCGTGCTACTTGGAACTTGTTCCGAGTAGCTGAATTTATAACAACAACAACATCCTTAGGAGGCCAGTCACAGGGCTGCAAATTTCGAAGCCCACCAGGCTGCACAGCGGGCCACACATCGGGCCGGCCACCAGGACGCACACTACGCTAGACGCCGGGCAGCGCACTGAGCCCTGCAGAGGGCGGCACCGCAGGCGCCCCTGTTCCACCAATCGGAACAGGAGCAGAGTCACCCCGTCGCACATCCTTCGACAACACCACTACGAGGTCGTGGTCATCAGGGACAATCGCCCACTGAGGAGAGCCACCAGCAGGGGGCACAGTGGTCAACACAGAAGGTACCACAGGATGCAGCACAACATCGTCCACCGCATCATCATCCATCGCATCACGCTACTCTGCCCACGTCCGGCGAGGCGACGCATTCCGAGCCGAACGACGGAGCTTAGAAATAGGCCGCAGATTGTCGGAACTGTCACCCCCTGCAAGCGGTGCCCCAGAAGAACCATCGGCAGGCGGCCCCAAAGCCGGGGCAGCACGACGGCATCCTTAACGATGTGGGGCATAAAGCCACCACCATCCAAGGAGATTGGAGTCGGTGAAGGAAGAGACACAGCAGGCAGAAGGGTAGACTCCAGCACACGTGAGGTATCCAGTGGGGACAACGGAACCGGCACAGGAGAAGAGGCAAGTGGGAACAAGGAAACTACCAGAGGTGACGAGGCAGAGGGCAAGGGGGGAGTCTCACACACCACCACCCCGACAGCCTTGGGAAGCACATGTCCGTCCGCAGGAGAAGCAGGCACCACCCCTACAGCACCATCCAATGCCTCCACGGAAGCAACCGGCTGCGGATGCACCTCTGTAACCACCGAACGTCGAAGATCCGAAGCAGGTGCCAGCAGGTCCTCAGAGCTCACCGGTGGGGCAGACATACCAGGGCCAGACGGAACGCCTGCCGGAACCGCCGCAGGAACCACACCAGGCACCAGGACAGAGCGAGGATCTGCTGGGGAATCCCCATGCACGGACAAGCGGGGAAAGTCATCCTCCAGGAAAACTGAAAGGGCCTCAGCACGAGGAGCGTCGCAGCTAGCTGCCACGTGGCCCTCAGCACCACACCGGAAACAGGTTCGTGTCTGACCCTGATACAATATCCGCAGAGAGAGCCCACGAAACGAAACTCTGGAAGGAATAGGGCTCGTGACCTGCATGACAAGCGTACGAGCCCCCAGACGGACTCCTTTCAGCCGGCCCGCACTCAAAGTGGAGAACCGGTGCTTCACCACCACACCATACTGCATAAACACCGACATAAGCTCCGCCTAGGAGGTCACCGGCACACCGTGAACACTCACAAATGTCAAGGGCCCCAGGGATCCGAGATCTCCACAGTCACAGCTGAAGCAGGAATAGGAAGCGAGCGTGCATCCCAGCGTGCCACAAACTTCTGTAAAGCAGCGACATGGTAAATGACACCGCCACAAGGGTAGGCGAGATCTTTTCTAGCCCCAGTAGATCAGAGACGTCAACACGGAGCACATCTAGGAGAGCAATCTCCACAATGGGCCAGTCCACTGCACCAGAAAAATCCAGCCGTACAGTATCTACCCGCCGATCACGGGTATCACCAGCCACCGCCAGCCGGATCCCTGGCTAGCGGGCGCTCCACACCTCAAACTGCACCCGCCCCTCTCGCAACACCAGGCAGCAACTGGCAGGTCAGGCGAGCACGTCCGAACCCCCTGGTGGCCAACAAGGCAATCCACATCCACGACTTTGACAACTGAGGTCTGATTGTTTATAATCTTGACTTTGTTGCTGTTGACACTTCCCGTTCACAGTATATACTTATATGCTCCAAGCTTCTTAGCAAACGTTATTTCTTAAAATAGTTATTTATTATATTTTATTACTATTATAGTTATAACGAACAAGTGGATATTTTTCTATGACAACCCCTGTTCCTGCCTTGGTGAAACCAGGCGACCTCGCTTCGGTCACATGGGGTCGGTGGCGCTGATTGGTAGTAGATTTGCCGTCACTGTGTTGAAACAGCACTCCCAGGTCTTATCAACCATCAAACTACTGCCCGACTCGTCTCAGTGATTCCGACCACGTTTACATGGCCGTCTGTGAAGAGTTTTACAAGATAATATGTGCGTTGAACGACACCCACGTGGCAGTGATCTTGCAACACCTGCCACACTCCATTGCACATTCTTTTATTGTTGCCGCTGGAGGCGGATACTTTATTATACACCATGTTATGAATGTATAAATATGAATGTGATTATTACTGTATGTTTGTGTAGTGAGAGGCATCAACACGGTAGCTGGCAGACTGAAGATTATCCATTATTCCTCCGCCCAGCCAAGTAGTATTTCCCTATATTTATTGTTTTATTATAACTGGTACGTGGCTGGGAAATGTTTTGTTAGCAGAATGTGGAACCCTTGTGTTTACTGATGGCAAGAATGTGATCTCCACAGTTTAACAAGGAGGAGGCCTCGGATATTCTGAGGAAGATCAAGTTGAAGTAAGTTTATTGAGATAATAAATACATCTCAAAAGAATAGAGCAGCTTGGGCTATAGCTACCCTCCCCCATATTCTGGGAAAGGTGTCCGAGACAGATGGGACACTACGAAATTGCGCAAAGGAGAGTTGAGGAGTCTTGTCTATAGGAGTAAAAGTCATTTTGAGTACCAATGAGTGCTGAATATAGAGAGTTCAAACCTCGCACCATATATACTGTGTACAAATTGATACCGCATTATCTCTAAGGATAACCTCAGTGATAATGGCTTGTGTGTTATGGTACGATGGTGTGTTTATTTATCTAAAGATAAATAATACCATGATTTGAGGATGATTTACATGATGAACTGAGGACACATATTACTATGAATTCATGATACATTGCCTATATATTATATGAGATGTGAGAGTGAGTTTTAATGTCAATATGTTTTAACCATTTCAGTACTATTGCACTTAAACTACAGGTAAATGGAGTGTCGCGCTCGCTCATACAAATGGTTTAAATACTTTTATATTTCTTTTCGGTAAATATAGTTTTATTTTATACAGATCTACGTGTTTTTGTTCTTGTTTGGGTATATGGCTTTATTGTACATCAAGTTGTACAATACTTTTACCCCATACTCCTCCAGGTGTGGTAGTTTATTGTGCACCCCATACTCCTCCAGGTGTGGTTGTTTATTGTGCACCCCATACTCCTCCAGGTGTGGTAGTTTATTGTGCACCCCATACTCCTCCAGGTGTGGTTGTTTATTGTGCACCCCATACTCCTCCAGGTGTGGTTGTTTATTTTACACCCCATACTCCTCCAGGTGTGGTTGTTTATTGTGCACCCCATACTCCTCCAGGTGTGGTTGTTTATTGTGCACCCCATACTCCTCCAGGTGTGGTAGTTTATTGTGCACCCCATACTCCTCCAGGTGTGGTTGTTTATTGTGCACCCCATACTCCTCCAGGTGTGGTTGTTTATTGTGCACCCCATACTCCTCCAGGTGTGGTAGTTTATTGTGCACCCCATACTCCTCCAGGTGTGGTTGTTTATTGTGCACCCCATACTCCTCCAGGTGTGGTTGTTTATTGTGCACCCCATACTCCTCCAGGTGTGGTAGTTTATTGTGCACCCCATACTCCTCCAGGTGTGGTTGTTTATTGTGCACCCCATACTCCTCCAGGTGTGGTAGTTTATTGTGGACCCCATACTCCTCCAGGTGTGGTTGTTTATTGTGCACCCCATACTCCTCCAGGTGTGGTTGTTTATTGTGCACCCTATACTCCTCCAGGTGTGGTTGTTTATTGTGCACCCCATACTCCTCCAAGTGTGGTTGTTTATTGTGCACCCCATACTCCTCCAGGTGTGGTTGTTTATTGTGCACCCCATACTCCTCCAGGTGTGGTAGTTTATTGTGCACCCCATACTCCTCCAGGTGTGGTTGTTTATTGTGCACCCCATACTCCTCCAGGTGTGGTAGTTTATTGTGCACCCCATACTCCTCCAGGTGTGGTAGTTTATTGTGCACCCCATACTCCTCCAGGTGTGGTTGTTTATTGTGCACCCCATACTCCTCCAGGTGTGGTTGTTTATTGTGCACCCCATACTCCTCCAGGTGTGGTAGTTTATTGTGCACCCCATACTCCTCCAGGTGTGGTAGTTTATTGTGCACCCCATACTCCTCCAGGTGTGGTAGTTTATTGTGCACCCCATACTCCTCCAGGTGTGGTTGTTTATTGTGCACCCCATACTCCTCCAGGTGTGGTTGTTTATTGTGCACCCCATACTCCTCCAGGTGTGGTAGTTTATTGTGGACCCCATACTCCTCCAGGTGTGGTTGTTTATTGTGCACCCTATACTCCTCCAGGTGTGGTTGTTTATTGTGCACCCCATACTCCTCCAAGTGTGGTTGTTTATTGTGCACCCCATACTCCTCCAGGTGTGGTTGTTTATTGTGCACCCCATACTCCTCCAGGTGTGGTTGTTTATTGTGCACCCCATACTCCTCCAGGTGTGGTTGTTTATTGTGCACCCCATACTCCTCCAGGTGTGGTTGTTTATTGTGCACCCCATACTCCTCCAGGTGTGGTTGTTTATTGTGCACCCCATACTCCTCCAGGTGTGGTTGTTTATTGTGCACCCCATACTCCTCCAGGTGTGGTTGTTTATTGTGCACCCCATACTCCTCCAGGTGTGGTTGTTTATTGTGCACCCCATACTCCTCCAGGTGTGTTTGTTTATTGTGCACCCCATACTCCTCCAGGTGTGGTTGTTTATTGTGCACCCCATACTCCTCCAGGTGTGGTAGTTTATTGTGCACCCCATACTCCTCCAGGTGTGGTTGTTTATTGTGCACCCCATACTCCTCCTGTGAGTGGTAGTTTATTGTGCACCCCATACTCCTCCAGGTGTGGTTGTTTATTGTGCACCCCATACTCCTCCAGGTGTGGTTGTTTATTGTGCACCCCATACTCCTCCAGGTGTGGTAGTTTATTGTGGACCCCATACTCCTCCAGGTGTGGTTGTTTATTGTGCACCCCATACTCCTCCAGGTGTGGTAGTTTATTGTGCACCCCATACTCCTCCAGGTGTGGTTGTTTATTGTGCACCCCATACTCCTCCTGTGAGTGGTACTTTATTGTGCACCCCATACTCCTCCTGTGAGAAGTAGTTTATTGTGCACCCTATACTCCTCCAGGTCTGGTAGTTTATTGTGCACCCTATACTCCTCCTGTGAGTGGTAGTTTATTGTGCACCCCATACTCCTCCTGTGAGTGGTAGTTTATTGTGCACCCCATACTCCTCCTGTGAGTGGTAGTTTATTGTGCACCCCATCCTCCTCCTGTGAGTGGTAGTTTATTGTGAACCCCATACTCCTCATGTGAGTGGTAGTTTATTGTGCACCCCATCCTCCTCCTGTGAGTGGTAGTTTATTGTGCACCCCATACTCCTCCTGTGAGTGGTAGTTTATTGTGCACCCCATCCTCCTCCTGTGAGTGGTAGTTTATTGTGCACCCCATCCTCCTCCTGTGAGTGCTAGTTTATTGTGCACCCCATACTCATCCTGTGAGTGGCAGTTTATTGTGCACCCCATCCTCCTCCTGTGTGGGGTTGTTTATTGTGCACCCCATCCTCCTCCTGTGAGTGGTAGTTTATTGTGCACCCCATCCTCCTCCTGTGTGGGGTTGTTTATTGTGCACCCCATCCTCCTCCTGTGAGTGGTAGTTTATTGTGCACCCCATCCTCCTCCTGTGTGGGGTTGTTTATTGTGCACCCCATACTCCTCCTGTGAGTGGAAGTTTATTGTGCACCCCATACTCCTCCTGTGAGTGGTAGTTTATTGTGCACCCTATACTCCTCATGTGAATGGTAGTTTATTGTGCACCCCATACTCATCCTGTGGCGCTAGTTTATTGTGCACCCCATACTCATCCTGTGTGGGGTAGTTTATTGTGCACCCCATACTCATCCCGTGGCGCTAGTTTATTGTGCACCCCATACTCATCCTGTGGCGCTAGTTTATTGTGCACCCCATACTCATCCTGTGTGGGGTAGTTTATTGTGCACCCCATACTCATCCCGTGGCGCTAGTTTATTGTGCACCCCATACTCATCCTGTGAGCGGTAGTTTATTGTGCACCCCATACTCATCCTGTGAGTGACAGTTTATTGTGAACCCCATACTCCTCATGTGAGTGGTAGTTTATTGTGCACCCCATACTCCTCATGTGAGTGGCAGTTTATTGTGCACCCCATACTCCTCATGTGAGTGGTAGTTTATTGTGCACCCCATACTCATCCTGTGAGTGGTAGTTTATTGTGCACCCCATACTCTTCATGTGAGTGGTAGTTTATTGTGCACCCCATACTCCTCATGTGAGCGGTAGTTTATTGTGCATCCCATACTCCTCATGTGAGTGGTAGTTTATTGTGCACCCCATCCTCCTCCTGTGAGTGGTAGTTTATTGTGCACCCCATACTCCTCCTGTGAGTGGTAGTTTATTGTGCACCCCATATTCATCCTGTGAGTGGTAGTTTATTGTGCACCCCATACTCCTCATGTGAGTGGTAGTTTATTGTGCACCCCATACTCCTCATGTGACAAGTAGCGCAAAAGAAGTCTTAATCAGACATTAGCGGGAATTTTTACATTAATAACTTCAATTAACCTGCATTCATTATAATTATAAATACAACTAATAACATACGTTTTCCATTGCATCATGTTCGTCTTTGTAATATATTATTATTACTGATGGAAGGTCTTTGTCATTAACTTAAATAATTTAAATACTGGATATTACAGGATAACAGAAGAGTAGCTGCTTATAAGCTTACACAATACACAATTTATACATTAATCTCACGTGTCTTTGATCTACTGGAAGCGGAACACGGATACGGTGAAAGTATTTTAGACATTTTATCCTTAGTAATAAGATGGTTTGCCATTTCATACAGCGTGAAATATCCGCACACTTTGAACTTTATTTTATTTAGAACCCTAAACAAGCCCTACTGTCAGAGACACCTGCAGCCAAGTGTTCCTGGAGCTGTGACATCGTCTGTTAGTCTGCTGATGGTGTTACTTGCCCCATACACAGGTTTTGTTTGACACATTTCATCGAGATAAACCTAAGATCTGTAAGTTTGCATTCTTCTAATTCATGTTCATCCAGGAGTTAATATCTTTTGACACTTAATGGGATTATATTTGATAGCCCAAAATTGCCTTCAACATTGTCTTTATTTACTACACGTTTAACAAGGGGATCGACTTTATTATGTCCATGCAGCCAAATGTGAGAGGAAATCCACAATAGTTTAACTTTGACCCTCTTGTTAAGTATGCATAAATCTATGTCTGGCCTATTTTTAGCCTATTGGCTTATCCCTTATTGCCTCGGAGACAAGCACGTTACAGTTTGATTCTAGGCTTCTTAATACTTGTAGTGAGGAGAGGGAGTTGGAGATAATCAAGCTGTCTACTGCAGTGTTCAAAAAAATTTACGAGTGCTGCTTGAGTGTCCAATGTCCAACTTGCAAGGTGGATGCCCAGTTACTGACTTTTACATGTCTTTCACTTATGCTGCCATCGGGTTGATGAGCAATAACAGCACTTCCTGCCCTCCCTGTAGCTGTATCGAGTGATCCGTCAGTGTATATGGTCTGTGCGATGTTGTTTTTAGTTTGTTTATGATGAATGTGTTCTATGGTGCTTAATTTAGCAGCAAGCTGAGCATGAGGGTTGTTTTTGATATGCAAGACCAATTGTTAATAGATTCATACAGTGATTGGTTACGATTTCATGACTTAATTAGTGCATTCGAATGTTAGTAAATAAAGTGCTCTGCTATATTTTCATTGATGAGCTTGTTCATCCCCCTTATTGATATCCCACTCATATAGTAGTAATGAACACTGTTCTCTAAGGTAAAAACACATTAGAGACAAGATGAGTAGTGTCGAGTGAGTCAGAATGGAGGGAGTGAGTATATGGCATCAGGAGGGGGGGGTATGTCCCTTACCTCGCCCACGGCAGTTATCTCACTAAACAGTGCCACAGGAAGACACTGTTTACTTTGCTTTACTCTAGAGGGAACACCGCGCTCAGCCTGTGGTGGGAGGAGTTATTCACAGAAAGTTCCGTCCAAGTTCCAGAGTGGCTTTGCAATTTTCATGGGAGGCCAAGATGGCCATGAAGGACTGTTTTGTCTTAAAGTTCAACGTCAGGAGAAGTGAACTTGTTCTTGTGGTTGTGATTATGATGCCTTGTTTGGGAACTTTTATGTCCTGTCACTCTCATGGTTCTTGCAGAGTTGTGAAGAGACTGAAGGATTTGT
The DNA here is from genome assembly GCF_040958095.1 of Procambarus clarkii. NCBI lineage: Eukaryota > Metazoa > Arthropoda > Malacostraca > Decapoda > Cambaridae > Procambarus > Procambarus clarkii. The sequence continues at coordinate 1,704,533 of NC_091192.1, forward strand.
CCCACACTGTTGTCACCTGAGTCAGTTAAGACAGGTGATCACTGCAGTTCTTGTTGTCGGTCTTGTCTATTGCAATAGGCGTAAAAGTCTACTTGTAAGTCCTGTAGTGTTGTTAGTGGTTCCAAGAGTGAAGAAGTGTCGGACGTGTCTAACTATATGTCTGCTACGTTTAGTTCTAATTGGCCGAGGCTGTTTTGTTCACAGAAGATCCAGAGTGATAGGGAGCAGCTGTTCCTGAATTGGTTGTACCAGGTCTGGAAAGTGTCTGCCCAGATCATTAACCAGGATAACCCCTCACCCTCCCCTAATCTATTCGACTTAATCTATGTGGAATAATTCTATTAAAAAGGGATAGTAACCAGTGAAAAGTGTACTTATTCATGCAGCATATTCTTGAGCTGGAACACCCTAATGTTCCAGCTCAAGAAGAACCCCAAACCGAGCTCTAAGTGTCAGAGTTCACTGTCTCCCAGTCCAGGTATATTGTGTCTACCTGATGAAGTGCTCAAAGATGGCAGCATCTGGTGGATCTGTACCATCTGTGTTTATCAGGTATTTCATTTCTTGATTTTCTGTAAGTTCTTTACCTTATTTGGTTGGTATATTATACCATTTGTATATTAACTGTCGGTTAATTGTATAATTTGGTGGTGTTGTTGGATAAAGTCAGGATTATGAGTCAAACCAGCTAAGTAGAACATTTTGATGCTAGACCTTGTTTCCCAGTCTGTCATTTATTGTGTACAATTATCCCATACAGTTGTGTGTACTTGTAGTAACTATGTCACATGTGAACCTTAATAAGTGTGGTGATTATAGTGTGAAGAAATGTGTTGATCACAGACTGACTAAGTACCTTAGTTATGAGGGTGGGCAGGGCAAGGTCTGCCTGCTGACCCTTGAGAGAGAACTGTATTGCAAATCCAAGGTGTACTGGTGGGAATAAACTCGGGTAATAGTTTTGTCTCTAGAATTGATAAGGGAATTGTGTATGTTATAGTCGCTATCATGAATTGTAAGTGATCTCACGAGGATGGTGTTATATCAAATGTGGAATTTTGAATTATTTCAGTAAGCAGTTTTTTCATTCAGCTGGAGTTAATTAACTCACTGCTACTGTGGAACCAATGATTCATAATGTGATTCTTTTCCTTCTAGGAGATGTAGGTTGCAATTTACTATGTTCGTGTTTGCGTATTGTTCCTCAGATTATGATTATGTATACTTTAAAAAGTTTAATCATTTATTCTTTATTTCAACTTACCATTTGATTGTAGAATTTGCATGACGGAGAACTTCAGATTTATTTGAAGTTCTTCAAGGTCCTTGAAACTGTATTGTTTAGTTGAGACAATCATGTACATTACTCATGTTGCATTTTCATTATGTACTGTCAACATGTGTATATCTTTACATAATTATTATCTCAAGTGTTATGTATGACATGATGCAACTGAACTATTTGTATTTTCTTGTACATTTTACATTAATAACTTCCTACTTTTCACCAGTTTGGATCATTATATTTGTGTATTTATGAAATGCATTGTTAACAATTATTATATGACATCCTTGTTAGTACTCAGTTCTGTTCTTAAGCAAAAATACAATTAATCTTCAATAAATTTAATTTTTTTCTCCCTAGCAGGAGGTTGTGTGAGGGAAAGTCGTACCAACGATGCGTGGTTTTTCACGAATATTATTATCATCGTAGGAAGTATTATCATGTCATACATTTTGTTCTGGTAAGGACTTATGTATTTTACATTCATAAATTAAGTGTAGTGCGGTATTATTCCCAGGTAGTTGGAGTACCATATGTGTTCTTAGTTACGTTAGGTTGGCTACAGTGTGTAGAGCCACGTCTGGGCGGGTACCGTCAGTAGAGCCAGGTCTGGGCGGGTACCGTCAGAAGAGCCAGGTCTGGGCGGGTACCATCAGTAGAGCCAGGTGTGGGCAGGTACCACGAGTACCTGCCCACAGGTTATGGAACAACTGCACGTGTCATCCCGCACACGGCGCGGGAACCACAACACGGAGTGGTTGTGGTTATAATTGTATACACTTAGTCTGGTATTGTGTGTGTTGTCATCCAACACAACAGTTGTATGAATAGGCCTATAAGAGTTGATACTGGTACCGAGTCCAGGACCCTTAATATGGCTGACACACGCTATCACTTCTTTATATCTGATGTCAGACACACGATATCACTTCCTTATATCTGATGTCAGACACACGATATCACTTCTCTATATCTGGTGTCAGACACACGCTATCACTTCCATATATCTGGTGTCAGACACACGCTATCACTTCCATATATCTGGTGTCAGACACACGCTATCACTTCCATATATCTGGTGTCAGACACACGCTATCACTTCCATATATCTGGTGTCAGACACACCCTATCACTTCCCTATATCTGGTGTCAGACACACGCTATCACTTCCATATATCTGGTGTCAGACACACGCTATCACTTCCATATATCTGGTGTCAGACACACGCTATCACTTCCATATATCTGGTGTCAGACACACGCTATCACTTCCATATATCTGGTGTCAGACACACGCTATCACTTCCATATATCTGGTGTCAGACACACGCTATCACTTCCCTATATCTGGTGTCAGACACACGCTATCACTTCCCTATATCTGGTGTCAGACACACGCTATCACTTCCCTATATCTGGTGTCAGACACACGCTATCACTTCCCTATATCTGGTGTCAGACACACGCTATCACTTCCCTATATCTGGTGTCAGACACACGCTATCATTTCCCTATATCTGGTGTCAGACACACGCTATCATTTCCCTATATCTGGTGTCAGACACACGATATCACTTCCATGCACCTCGTCACACAGATGTCTCCCTCTTCAGTTATCACCTTCGTCCATCACTTTCCTCCACATGTAAATTGCTGTAATTTAGTGAGAATGACTTTTACTGCCGTCTGATATGATCGCCTCCTCCTCCTCCTGCTGCTCCTCCTGCTGCTCCTGCTGCTGCTCCTGCTGCTGCTCCTGCTGTTGCTCCTGCTGCTGCTGCTCCTCCTCCTCCTCCTCCTCCTCCTGCTGCTCCTCCTCTTCCTCCTCCTCCTCCTGCTGCTGCTGCTCCTCCTCCTCCTGCTGCTGCTCCTCCTCCTCCTCCTCCTCCTGCTGCTGCTGCTGCTGCTCCTCCTCCTCCTCCTCCTCCTCCTCCTCCTCCTCCTCCTCCTCCTCCTCCTGCCCCTCCTCCTGCTGCCCCTCCTGCTGCCCTCCTCCTCCTGCTGCCCCTCCTCCTGCTGCCCCTCCTCCTGCTGCCCCTCCTACTGCTGCCCCTCCTCCTGCTGCCCCTCCTCCTGCTGCTGTCCCTCCTGCTGCCCTCCTCCTCCTGCTGCTGCTGCTCCTGGCTGTGACTAGTCTTCCTGGCCGCCAGAGGCCTCCCCTGGGCACGTATCTTGTCTTAATATCCGGCAGGTTGTTCTCCTTGTGTTACTTCTTGTCTGCATTGTTAATTAAATTAATAACCATTAATCAACCTCAAGACTTTCACGTTAGGCAGATGTAAGTTTATGTGTTGTGTGCTTACTTGGCCGGCAGGAATGTCTTATCCATGCGCTCACAGGTGCTGGTGGTGGTGTGTCACCCACACTCACAGGTGCTGGTGGTGTGTCACCCACACTCACAGGTGCTGGTGGTGTGTGTCACCCACACTCACAGGTGCTGGTGGTGTGTCACCCACACCCACAGGTGCTGGTGGTGTGTCACCCACACTCACAGGTGCTGGTGGTGGTGGTGTGTCACCCACACTCACAGGTGCTGGTGGTGTGTGTCACCCACACTCACAGGTGCTGGTGGTGTGTGTCACCCACACTCACAGGTGCTGGTGGTGTGTGTCACCCACACCCACAGGTGCTGGTGTGTGTGTCACCCACACTCACAGGTGCTGGTGGTGTGTCACCCACACCCACAGGTGCTGGTGGTGTGTCACCCACACTCACAGGTGCTGGTGGTGGTGTGTCACCCACACTCACAGGTGCTGGTGGTGTGTGTCACCCACACTCACAGGTGCGTGGGTGAATCGTCGATTCGACGATTCGACGAAAAAAGCGACCATAGACGATCTGGACGATGTTCAGGCATTTCTGAACAGGGAGGACTGTCTTGCCAGATTGAAATATCTGGGCAAACAGGAACTCATACTGGTGAGCGCCTACCTGGAGATCAAGATCCGTGCCAGTGATTCCCGTGTGGAGATATTGTCCAAGGTTCACCGGCATTTGAAGGCTGAAGAAAAACAGGAAGGCGAGGCACATAGTATAAAAGGTGACGAGATAGCTTCCACTGAAAAGGAAGGTAAGAGCAGTGACGTCGAAAGTGATGACAGTGAACTGAATATAAGTTTACTTACTGTGAAAATGCGTGAACTAGAGATCCACCGTGAAATAGAATGGAAAAAGCTAGAAATCGCTAAAGAGAGAGAAGAGAAAGCGAGAGAGAGAGAAGATAAGAAATTAGAAATGGAAAGAGAGAGACTAGAAAAGGAATTGGAGATGAGGCGTTTAGAATTAGAAGAAAGAAAAGAAGAGCGAGAAAGAGAAGAGAAACGAGAAAGAGAAAGAGAAGAACGAGAAAAAGAAAGAGAACAGCGAGAAAGAGAAGAAAAAGAAAGACAGAGACAACATGAACTAGAAGTATTGCGATTAGGCGGTGGTCAGAGACAAACAACTGGAACAAGTATTTTCGATCCGGTAAGGAATATCAAAATGGTCCCGAAGTTCAACGAGAAGAAAGTTTCGAAGTTCTTCGCAGCCTTCGAGAAAGTCGCTGCCTCTTTGGAGTGGCCAAGGGAGAATTGGGCCATCATGATACAGTCAGTCTTGACTGGGAAGGCCCAAGTCGCTTACTCCACGTTGTCCCTTGATGACTCTGGCGATTACGACAAGGTGAAGAAAGTGGTGCTCATGGCTTACCAGTTGGTACCTGAGGCTTACAGGCAAAAGTTTAGAAACCTGAAGAAGACCTCAGAGCACACTTTCACCGAATTCGCCACAATCAAGGAGCGACTTTTCCAGGAGTGGTGTGCCTCTCGGAAGGTGGAGACCAAAGAAGACCTCGAGCAGCTCATACTGTTAGAGGACTTCAAGGACTGTCTGTCTGGAGATCTGAAGACGTACTTAGAGGAACAGCAGGTAGAGACCTTGAGTGCGGCAGCCACCATGGCTGAGGAATACATCTTGACGCACAGGCCTTCTGCTAAGTAAGTCCCGAGGAATTACCAACGCCGGTTTGACAAACCTCATGACGAAGAGGAGACCCCCGTCCCACGAAGCGCTAAGATGACGCCCCCAAGTAGCCCTCGAAGGACCAGTCCTAGCAGTCCGAAACACCGTAGTCCGAGGAGGAACATGGTGTGCTGGACTTGTGGGCAGAAAGGGCATGTAGCTACTATGTGCCGAGGCAGAAGAGGTAACGGCGCTCGTAGGGAGGTGATGTTGATGAGCTGTGTGACACCACCAGCAGGAAGCCAGTCGACGACTACGCAGGAAGGACCAAGTTTGTTCTCCCCTCACACTTCAAGCGGGTATGTAACGAGTGATCACACTGGTAGATCTGTTGTAGTGCTCAGAGATAGTGGAGCAACCCAGTCCCTGATCGTGAAAAACTCGTTGCCCGAGGGAGTAAGTGTGGACGGGAGACAACAGGTTGTCCTGGTTGGGTTTCCTAGGACGCAGTATGTCGCCCCCTTAGTGCCGGTACATCTCGACTCGCCTTACTTCAGCGGCACATGTGCGTTGGCAGTAGTCGATACCCTCCCTATAGCTGGGATTGACGTAGTACTAGCCAACGACATGGTGACAGATTGGAGCTACAATCTTCCCAAGGTCGCGGACGAGTCAGCCGGAACAGCAAGGTCAGAGGTAATAGCAGGCAGTGGTAATATCCAGGTACAAACAGACCCGGATTTAAATATGTTTAATCCTTCCTATCGCCTACAGATTGACGACAGAGTCTACAGCATTATAGCAGAGTCTCCCGATTCTTCTCCCGACGAGGAACATGAAGTTAAGGAGGCAAAAGCGGTTGAGCGAGAAGAGAAGCCTCGTGTGCAAGCACCCACGGATACCAATGAGTCTGGAGCGAAGGCGGATGAGTACTTGCGGTATGGCAAAGTACAATGTATGCTGAACCGGCCAGAGATTCCCCAGACGTCGGAGGTATGTGAGGTATGTTCGAAAGGTCTAGTGCCCTCTTCGGTCCAAACCAGGCTAATGGTTTTAGCCGGCTATGGACATTTCAAGCTCAGGAAACTTGTCCCTAAGTTAACCAAATGTTTCTTAGCGGTATTTTGTTTGATTCTTGTGTGTGTTCTCAGTAAGGACCAGTGGACGACCCGACAGATGATGGCTCCCAGGAACATCGTGAAGAGATCCCAGGGATTGGAGATTTGCACTGCGAGTGTTGCAGTTGAAGGAGGGACCTGGAAAGTGATGGTAGATACAGGAGGTACGACAGATGATAATATGAGTGACTGTTTCCGACAGATTGACACCCCCCGTGTGATTGCTGAGCCTGGATTCAGCGTTATGCGGAATGTTGGTCGACCGGACGGTGGCAGAGCGACGATGGCAGATGCCATCTTCGGTGTGCAACCAGCCCTGTTGGAACTAGGTGTGAGCCCAGTAGAGGCGTATGCAGTAAGTATTGACTTACCCACTGTCGCTATCACTCTGAATTATCAGACCCCTGTATTCCAGGTTCCCGTCTCCCTGAAGGACTACCGGACCGGCACCAGAAATGCCGTCTGTGACCAACCATCATCGGTGCCACGACATAGGGAAGTGTCGAGTCGCCCCAGGTCGTGTTTATATCGATCCTTACTCGAGAGATGTGAGATTATGCCCCAGCTTGACATCGCAGTGGAGAGGTGGAAGATTACATCAGGCAGATCATCGTCTTCCATCTGCAAGTTTCTTTCATGCCGAAGTTGCCCAGTAGGACAGTTCTGTGGACAAGGCAGCCTCGCTGCTCCAGTTTATAAAGTATGTGAGTCCATTTGGAGTTGTGTCCCCGTACTAATTTGGTTTGTGTTTCTCTTTATAGAACCCCAAACCAAATTCTTTTTGGTGGGGAGGTGTTATGGACCCGAGCCCAACGTCCAAGCACGGAGCAGTGACGACCACGCCATCTGTGGGTCAGCTCCCGAAACCCCCTCCAAATGGACGACGACACCTGGTGAGGACGAGGTGTACTGGCCACAAGGGCTAGTTTCCAGTCCTGATCAGCTCATAACACAGCCGCTGCTGACCTCTGGTGAGGTGGAGCTTAGACAGCAACGCCATCTATGGAATGGATACGTCGGGCGTTTGTGTCTAAGCCTGTAAGTGAGGTGCTTTAGTGTGTCCCTGTTACTGATGACGTGTCTGATTACAGAGTCGACCTGGGACTGCTGTAATGGAAGTTGAGTGAGTCTACCCAAGGCAGTCGTCTCGTCTCCAAGTGTTTGCTACAGCAGCTGTGAGTCGCCCCCGGATGAACACTGGTGTTGACCTGCCTGTGAAGTGGCAGTTGAGGGATTGTCATATCCAGGACTGACTGGAGGAGACGCTTAACCACTGGGGAGTTGTGGCAAGGAGAGTGATCTGTGGTATCACACGAGGCTCCTGACTAGGGTTCGCGACCTTAGTATCGATTGTGGACTGGCCTAACCAGCGTCGCTGATTTGGAACCTGCCAGCTATCTGCTGGACTTGTGGTTGACGGCCTCCACGACGGTGCCCCCAGTGGAACTGTGTTTTGGCTGGCCTGTGGCCGGGGTAGACTCAAGATTCTCGAAGGATTCGTCGTGAGGCCACAAGAGCACCAAGGGCTTGGCATCGTGAGCACCGTGAAGATCCAGAGTCTTCAGAAGAAGACAACAGTGTATATAATAGTGTTTATACCCCCCCCCCCCCTGTGTAATCTTCTTATATAGTATTTATGGTGATGGTGATAATTATAATATTAAGTTTTTGACTTTATTTCCCTTCCCCTTTAATTTACTTGCGTTACGGATCGCATCCCTTGAAAGCCACTACTAGCTTGGGGCCGGATACCCTACCACTAACAACATCAGAGTAAGAACCCGGTTGCGACCCGGATAGGGCCCCGTAACATGGTGTCGTCCACAGGTGACAACACAGTAGTGGTGTCGTCCACAGGTGACAGCACAGTAGTGGTGTCGTCCACAGGTGACAGCACAGTAGTGGTGTCGTCCACAGGTGACAGCACAGTAGTGGTGTCGTCCACAGGTGACAGCACAGTAGTGGTGTCGCCCACAGGTGACGCTGCTGGAGACCTCACTGCTTCATTCTCACCAAATTCTTATAACTGTTGAAGCGTTTGAGTAGGAGACCTGACTAACAGTGAAGGAGGTGTATAAATAAGTTGACGAACTGCAGCTTTTTGAGCACAACAGATTTTTATATTTACTGCATAATGTAATCCAATCAGCGCCATGCAGATTGGCCAAGAATCCTGCAGTGTGAATCATGGGACTGAGCGAAACACGTATGCGCACGTCATGGTCCTGGTGGGAACTGTTGTGTGTTCAGAGGAAGGGACAGACATAAACGAAAGTATATGTATGATCAAGTATATTTCCATATGCCATCTCTACACGCGATGACTGCAATGATACAAAACAAGCACCATACACTCTACCCCTACACAATATACATATTGAATTTGGGAGAGGCATTACTCAACTCTAGACGGGTATGTGGTCGTGTTGTGGCACTCTGGCCCTTGTGTTGTGACACTCTGGCCCTTGTGTTGTGACACTCTGGCCCTTGTGTTGTGACACTCTGGCCCTTGTGTTGTGACACTCTGGCCCTTGTGTTGTGACACTCTGGCCCTTGTGTTGTGACACTCTGGCCCTTGTGTTGTGACACTCTGGCCCTTGTGTTGTGACACTCTGGCCCTTGTGTTGTGACACTCTGGCCCTTGTGTTGTGACACTCTGGCCCTTGTGTTGTGACACTGTGTGCTTGCTCTGCTTTAGCCTGGCGCGAGTTAACAACAATTCGGGTTAAGAACACTGAGATACAAGAACTTTATAGCCTTAAAATGCTGACTTTAATAGTAGTTGACATCCCTGAACGTCGCCGTAAGAGTTCCTGCTGTAATGGTCAAATGTTTCACTCAAGAGTTGCTGCTGTAATGGTCAAATGCTTCACTCAAGAGTTCCTGCTGTAATGGTCAAATGCTTCACTCAAGAGTTGCTGCTGTAATGGTCAAATGCTTCACTCAAGAGTTGCTTCGCTCACAAGTGTGACTCAGTGATGTATTAAATGCAGCCCTTCATAAGTATCACCAGTATTTTTTTTATGTTAAAGGAATAATTTCAATTTTACGCAAAATATATTTTGGGTGGTGCACGTCTGATCTTGTCACTGACAAACTTCAGTGACAACCAACATAACTTTCACAACACGAAGGCAAAAGTTGCATAATACGATTCACATATATAGTGGCAGACTTGACAAATATATGTGCCTTGATTAGGGCTGAGAAATACATATTACACTTCAGTCAAGTAAGTAGTTAAGCCAAACCAAGTCAAAATATATGTTGAATACTCAGTACCCTCCCGTCCAGGCCCCCTCACTGGCCTCAGTACGACCCCCTGGCCAGCCTTCCTCACTGGCCAGAGACTGGCCACATGACCCCTGGCCAGAGACTGGCCACATGACCCCTGGCCAGAGACTGGCCACATGACCCCTGGCCAGAGACTGGCCACATGACCCCTGGCCAGAGACTGGCCACATGACCCCTGGCCAGAGACTGGCCACATGACCCCTGGCCAGAGACTGGCCACATGACCTCTGGCCAGCCGTCCATCCTCACTCACTGGTCACCAGGAGAGCCCTTCAAGTAAAGCTCATTTACCAATAAAACAAGCTCACACATTTTGCATTGGATTTTTTAATGAAACTAAAGACATGATGTGTTCCACATATAATCCATAACGGTAAAAGTAATATTTGAACATAGAGCTGCTAACACAGTTTGACCTCCATTCATGCTAACTACACAACACCCACACATTGGTATAATGCCCATAATTGCTGCTCACTACAATGGTTATATGACCGCTCGTTACACACTGACCACACCTGCTGGCTACACCTCACATGTCTTGTCTTGTTTCTCAAGATTAGCTTGTTTGGGTAAGTTCTTACCATTAATATGATGAGTATTTCAGAGCTCTAAGAAACGGATTGAGTTTGAGTGAAGACTTAGCGAAGGTTGTGAAGGTGATGTTGATATATGTGACGCAAGGTGATGTTGATATATGTGACGCAAGGTGATGGTGATATATGTGACGCAAGGTGATGGTGATATATGTGACGCAAGGTGATGGTGATATATGTGACGCAAGGTGATGCTGGTACTTGTGACGCAAGGTGATGCTGATGTATGTGACGCAAGGTGATGCTGATGTGACGCAAGGTGATGCTGATGTATGTGACGCAAGGTGATGTTGATATATGTGACGCAAGGTGATGGTGATATATGTGACGCAAGGTGATGGTGATATATGTGACGCAAGGTGATGGTGATATATGTGACGCAAGGTGATGTTGATATATGTGACGCAAGGTGATGTTGATATATGTGACGCAAGGTGATGTTGATATATGAGACGCAAGCTGATGGTGATATATGTGACGCAAGGTGATGGTGATATATGTGACGCAAGGTGATGGTGATATATGTGACGCAAGGTGATGGTGATATATGTGACCCAAGGTGATGTTGGTACATGTGACGCAAGGTGATGCTGATGTATGTGACGCAAGGTGATGCTGGTACTTGTAACGCAAGGTGATGCTGATGTATGTGACGCAAGGTGATGCTGATGTATGTGACGCAAGGTGATGCTGATGTATGTGACGCAAGGTGATGTTGATATATGTGACGCAAGGTGATGTTGATATATGTGACGCAAGGTGATGGTGATATATGTGACGCAAGGTGATGGTGATATATGTGACGCAAGGTGATGGTGATATATGTGACCCAAGGTGATGTTGGTACATGTGACGCAAGGTGATGCTGATGTATGTGACGCAAGGTGATGCTGGTACTTGTAACGCAAGGTGATGCTGATGTATGTGACGCAAGGTGATGCTGATGTATGTGACGCAAGGTGATGCTGATGTATGTGACGCAAGGCCTCACCGCTGCTGTTCAGTCTTCTTGTTCGCCAAAAGAAAATTCTAACGAGTCTGAATGTGTTGAAAAATAATATTATATATACCATATTGTGAATGTGTCAAACCTAGTAGCCAGAACCGCACTACCAGGCCGAGGAGACGGGGCCTCTTTACCACACACAGATAAACCGTATATTGTCTCAGGAACAGTTTGTATTAATCAACTATACGATATTGGTTATCTTGAATATGAACTGATTTCCGGCAAATTATTCGTGTTAGTCAGTGTTAAGAATTATTACATACATTTAGGTTAGGCTTGTGTGCTATGTTAGTATTGGTTATAATATGTTCAACATGTTCATTACACTGAACATATATATTATTCCGTAAGATTAAATATAACAAAACTCGGCTTGTTTAGCAATTCTGGCTCTTAGGAATATATGTGTATTATATATATATATATATATAGATGTGTGTGTGTGTGTGTGTGTAAGCAACCACATGGAAGAAGAAACGATCAAGACGAGGGCTGCCTAGCATTTAACACACTCAAGGAATGTAACATATTTGAGATAACTTTGAAAATATATACATTAAACCTTTATCCCGTTTGCTTAGTTTGTATACCTTGAGAATATATGAAGTTCAACAAAGCCCTTGGCTTGATCTTTTCATCTTCCATGCAGTTGTTATATATATATATATATATATATATATATATATATATATATATATATATATATATATATATATATATATATTATATATATATATATATATGATGAGCCGCCAGCTTCGTGTCCTCGTGGAGGCCACTAGAGTTAGTGGGTCTCAGGTAAACTAGGTTATGTATTCAAGAATTACCTGGTGTAAGTGTGAGTGTGTGAGGAGTGTTGTGTAACTCACTACACTCACTATCACACCAACTTACCAAGACACAGTCCATAACTTTCCGTGTGATTTATGCTTCTTCCAAAATGTATGATTCCTTGAATAGAAACGGTGCAATAAATCAAAACTTTAAATAAACTCTCGTACTTTTTTCAAGATAAGAAACACAGTTTTCTCTCCACACTCTCCAATATCTGACAATGTAAGTTACAAAGGAAATACATTACATTCCAGTCAGTAATTTCTCAATAATAATAACTGGATATATCGTATATTTTGTATTTTCATGCGTGTAGCGGGTATAACCATGTTAGTGCCGACCAGCGGTTCTTGCCCCTACAGTCGACGGGACTCAAGATCTTGCTCAAAACAAAAAGAAAATAAGCAGTCACAGCAATCTACTTTCAGATCTATGAATATTCAACAAACAATAATATAATTACAAGACACTAAGACAGACTTGGCTATTCCTCGTGGTTATATTTGTGTCTTCAAGACACCAGAAATATGCCAGGATGGTGTGTTTGAGGCGCCGTTACCTTGAGGTTACCTTGAGGCGGGTCCGGGGCTTAGCGTCCCCGCGGCCCGGTCCTCGACCAGGCCGCGGGGACAGTCTTGGTTCACCCCACACAAGGCTGGGCGGTGGTACACAAGCCTGGGCGGCGGTACACAAGCCTGGGCGGCGGTACACAAGCCTGGGCGGCGGTACACAAGCCTGGGCGGCGGTACACAAGCCTGGGCGGCGGTACACAAGCCTGGGCGGCGGTACACAAGCCTGGGCGGCGGTACACAAGCCTGGGCGGCGGTACACAAGCCTGGGCGGTGGTACACAAGCCTGGGCGGCGGTACACAAGCCTGGGCGGTGGTACACAAGCCTGGGCGGCGGTACACAAGCCTGGGCGGTGGTACACAAGCCTGGGCGGTGGTACACAAGCCTGGGCGGCGGTACACAAGCCTGGGCGGCGGTACACAAGCCTGGGCGGTGGTACACAAGCCTGGGCAGCGGTACACAAGCCTGGGCGGTGGTACACAAGCCTGGGCGGCGGTACACAAGCCTGGGCGGCGGTACACAAGCCTGGGCGGTGGTACACAAGCCTGGGCGGCGGTACACAAGCCTGGGCGGCGGTACACAAGCCTGGGCGGCGGTACACAAGCCTGGGCCGTGGTACACAAGCCTGGGCGGTGGTACACAAGCCTGGGCGGCGGTACACAAGCCTGGGCGGCGGTACACAAGCCTGGGCGGCGGTACACAAGCCTGGGCGGTGGTACACAAGCCTGGGCGGCGGTACACAAGCCTGGGCGGCGGTACACAAGCCTGGGCGGTGGTACACAAGCCTGGGCGGCGGTACACAAGCCTGGGCGGCGGTACACAAGCCTGGGCGGCGGTACACAAGCCTGGGCGGCGGTACACAAGCCTGGGCGGTGGTGCACAAGCCTGGGCGGCGGTAAACAAGCCTGGGCGGTGGTACACAAGCCTGGGCGGTGGTACACAAGCCTGGGCGGTGGTACACAAGCCTGGGCGGCGGTACACAAGCCTGGGCGGCGGTACACAAGCCTGGGCGGTGGTACACAAGCCTGGGCGGCGGTACACAAGCCTGGGCGGCGGTACACAAGCCTGGGCGGTGGTACACAAGCCTGGGCGGCGGTACACAAGCCTGGGCGGCGGTACACAAGCCTGGGCGGCGGTACACAAGCCTGGGCGGCGGTACACAAGCCTGGGCGGTGGTGCACAAGCCTGGGCGGCGGTAAACAAGCCTGGGCGGTGGTACACAAGCCTGGGCGGTGGTACACAAGCCTGGGCGGTGGTACACAAGCCTGGGCGGCGGTACACAAGCCTGGGCGGCGGTACACAAGCCTGGGCGGTGGTACACAAGCCTGGGCGGCGGTACACAAGCCTGGGCGGCGGTACACAAGCCTGGGCCGTGGTACACAAGCCTGGGCTGTGGTACACAAGCCTGGGCTGTGGTACACCTCCACTACAGCACTAACACAGAAGCACGGAGTAATATAAGAAGCTTATTTAGTTCAGGCGGGAACACGGGGACCCACAGTCCCACGTGAACACGTGGACTCACAGTCCCACGTGAACACGTGGACCCACAGTCCCACCTGAACACGGGGACCCACAGTCCCACCTGAACACGGGGACCCACAGTCCCACGTGAACACGGGGACCCACAGTCCCACCTGAACACGGGGACCCACAGTCCCACCTGAACACGTGGACCCACAGTCCCACGTGAACACGGGGACCCACAGTCCCACCTGAACACGGGGACCCACAGTCCCACGTGAACACGGGGACCCACAGTCCCACGTGAACACGTGGACCCACAGTCCCACGTGAACACGGGGACCCACAGTCCCACGTGAACACGTGGACCCACAGTCCCACGTGAACACGGGGACCCACAGTCCCACGTGAACACGTGGACCCACAGTCCCACGTGAACACGGGGACCCACAGTCCCACGTGAACACGGGGACCCACAGTCCCACGTGAACACGTGGACCCACAGTCCCACGTGAACACGGGGACCCACAGTCCCACGTGAACACGTGGACCCACAGTCCCACGTGAACACGGGGACCCACCTGAACACTTCCATAACCGGCAAATCAGCTAACCTGAGTGTTCATATGAAGCAGGTAATGTGAGACTTTATTACCAGACTCACGTCAACAAACGTGTGTAGTTCACCTGTCTTCCACAACTCCACCTTAGTCACTTGTGTTCAACAAATTATGACAATTATAATAAAGCAGTTGTTGTTGTTGTTGTGTGTACTCACTTATTTGTGCTTGCGGGGGTTGAGCTTTGGCTCTTTGGTCCCGCCTCTCAACCGTCTATCAACTGGTGTACAGGTTCCTGAGCCTACTGGGCTCTATCATATCTACATTTAAAACTGTGTATGGAGTCAGCCTCCACCACATCACTGCCTAATGCATTCCATCCGTTAACTACTCTGACACTGAAAAGGTTCCTTCTAACGTCTCTGTGGCTCATGAGGGTACTCAGTTTCCACCTGTGTCCCCTTGTTCGCGTCCCACCAGTGTTGAATAGTGTGTGTGTGTGTGTGTGTGTGTGTGTGTGTGTGTGTGTGTGTGTGTGTGTGTGTGTGTGTGTGTACATATAGCTATGCACAATAAAACAGGTAATGCCCTCTGATACTCTGTATACAAGGGGCCAACACTCCACACCATCAATACACTCATTCTGACATATTCAAAACAATAATTTCATGGCACACAAGATTTATATAAATAATAAAATTATCCTATTGGATACAACAATAATGTGCGATGATAATTCACAAATGTAAATCAAAATAATTTTTCAGGAACATATTATAACCCAGAAAATATACAACTGAATGAGAGGAAAGAGAGGAAATAGGACATGACCAGGAGAGGACAATGTTGTTGTTGTTGTTGTTGGGTACACGTGTGGCACCACTGTACACGTGTGGCACCACTGTACACGTCTGGCACCACCGTACACGTGTGGCACCACTGTACACGTGTGGCACCACTGTACACGTGTGGCACCACCGTACACGTGTGGCACCACCGTACACGTGTGGCACCACCGTACACGTGTGGCACCACCGTACACGTGTGGCACCACCGTACACGTGTGGCACCACCGTACACGTGTGGCACCACTGTACACGTGTGGCACCACCGTACACGTGTGGCACCACCGTACACGTGTGGCACCACCGTACACGTGTGGCACCACCGTACACGTGTGGCACCACCGTACACGTGTGGCACCACCGTACACGTGTGGCACCACCGTACACGTGTGGCACCACCGTACACGTGTGGCACCACCGTACACGTGTGGCACCACCGTACACGTGCGGCACCACCGTACACGTGTGGCACCACCGTACACGTGCGGCACCACCGTACACGTGCGGCACCACCGTACACGTGGTCTGAGTTGTGCCTGTCGGCATAACTGCCAGTCTGTGTCGGTCAGTGTCTCTTAGTGTGAGTGTATCCGTGACTGCAAGTGTGTCTCAGTGTGAGTGAATCCGTGAGTGCAAGTGTCTCTCAGTGTGAGTGCAAGTGTCTCTTAGTGTGAGTGTATCCGTGAGTGCAAGTGTGTCTCAGTGTGAGTGCAAGTGTCTCTTAGTGTGAGTGTATCCGTGAGTGCAAGTGTGTCTCAGTGTGAGTGCAAGTGTCTCAGTGTGAGTGTATATGTGAGTGCAAGTGTCTCTTAGTGTGAGTGTATCCGTGAGTGCAAGTGTGTCTCAGTGTGAGTGCCAGTGTGATATAGGAATAAGATCACTGGTCCTCTCTCTGGCTATCAGTAAACTCAGCGAGTAAAAGCAGCGCCACCTCGAGCTCCTGGTAGAACTAATATATATTATAAAATAACGCTGGAAGTTTGGGGATACACTCGCCACAGTAACTAGGTGTTTACAGCAGGGGCTGAGGTGGCTGGAAGAGGCACGCACATGTACTGTACTGAACATGTAGGGTGGAAGGGGGTGGGATAGCTTGGCCAAGATAACAACGTGTTGTAGTACATGTACGGAGAACAGAAAATGTAAACACGGCCGTGGATACATGAGACACACACAGGTTGGATAAAGACTTCTACACTACTCAATATATCATAATTATATACACACACATTTTGTAAAACAAATACATATAGGGAGAAGCGGCGCGGGCAAAGCTCTTTGGTCATCTGGGTTGTAGCGCCGTCCCAACATGTCGGCATAAATATATAACTGACTCTGGATTTATAAAACCCAGTCAGTCGCCAAAGACCAAAAACTGCCTGTTACCTCCTTAATATATAATCCAGTGGCAAGAATCTAAATATATATATATATATCACCGATTTTTAACATATTGTAACATATTGTGACTAAACAGAATATAAAAGGAACGTATAACATAAGTAAATGTTCTTGACATAAACACAGGGAAACAGAGGCGGCTTCGCGGTGCACACTCGCACGCTATTACCCAAAACTTGAATTAAAGCCAAATTGTAAGCTGAAATTTATCCTTACATCTCTACATCTAAATACTATATCACCCTTTTGTAATGTGGATAAGACCCCACAGATATCAGATCTAATATATTAAGAATAAACGAGTTTTTCTGTTTGTGGAACACAAGCTTTGTCGATCTCTTTAGGTCATTCCTGACGACTCTAACAAGATCAGACCAGCGTCAAACACTGTCACCAGAGTACCAGCGTC
Organism: Procambarus clarkii; assembly: GCF_040958095.1. Lineage (NCBI taxonomy): Eukaryota > Metazoa > Arthropoda > Malacostraca > Decapoda > Cambaridae > Procambarus > Procambarus clarkii. The sequence continues at coordinate 1,721,857 of NC_091192.1, forward strand.
GAACACTGTCACCAGAGTACCAGCGTCGAACACTGTCACCAGAGTACCAGCGTCGAACACTGTCACCAGAGTACCAGCGTCGAACACTGTCACCAGAGTACCAGCGTCGAACACTGTCACCAGAGTACCAACGCGGTGTTGTCAACCCTGAAGCTGCAGTGTGGAGAAGCACTTGCCACTGTGGCATGAGACCACACTTTGTATGCGGCCATGGTCACACTACGGCCATGGTCACATTACGGCCATGGTCACACTATGGCCGTGGTCACACTGCGGCCATGGTCACACTACGGCCATGGTCACATTACGGCCATGGTCACACTATGGCCGTGGTCACACTACGGCCATGGTCACATTACGGCCATGGTCACACTATGGCCGTGGTCACACTACGGCCATGGTCACATTACGGCCATGGTCACACTATGGCCGTGGTCACACTACGGCCATGGTCACACTACGGCCATGGTCACACTATGGCCGTGGTCACACTATGGCCGTGGTCACACTATGGCCGTGGTCACACTATGGCCGTGGTCACACTACGGCCATGGTCACACTACGGCCATGGTCACACTACGGCCATGGTCACACTACGGCCATGGTCACACTACGGCCATGGTCACACTACGGCCGTGGTCACACTATGGCCGTGGTCACACTATGGCCGTGGTCACACTACGGCCATGGTCACACTACGGCCATGGTCACACTACGGCCATGGTCACACTATGGCCATGGTCACACTATGGCCGTGGTCACACTACGGCCATGGTCACATTACGGCCATGGTCACACTATGGCCGTGGTCACACTACGGCCATGGTCACACTACGGCCATGGTCACACTATGGCCGTGGTCACACTACGGCCATGGTCACACTATGGCCGTGGTCACACTATGGCCGTGGTCACACTACGGCCATGGTCACACTATGGCCGTGGTCACACTACGGCCATGGTCACACTATGGCCGTGGTCACACTACGGCCATGGTCACACTACGGCCATGGTCACACTATGGCCGTGGTCACACTACGGCCATGGTCACACTACGGCCATGGTCACACTATGGCCGTGGTCACACTACGGCCATGGTCACACTATGGCCGTGGTCACACTATGGCCGTGGTCACACTACGGCCATGGTCACACTATGGCCGTGGTCACACTACGGCCATGGTCACACGATGGCCGTGGTCACACTACGGCCATGGTCACACTATGGCCGTGGTCACACTACACGAGGCCGGGGTTGTGTTGTATAACAGCCTCTTATATATGTTATTGTTTCTTTATCTCGGCTAATACTACTTTTTGAACAGTGGCAATTTCTTTCGTATATACAATACCACCAATTTGTACAGAAGAATAACTTCTCATAACGAGGTCGCATTTCTAGCACCAATTTCTCTTACGTGTACATGTGAATGTTCCTCGATGATAGTTTATGTGTAGGCCTACACTAAAATGCCTTACTCTTATCCATATAGATTTTAAATAATTAACAAGTCAGCATATTTGTTGCAGCTGTTGCTATGTATATAGTTGCTAGTTGATGCCAGTGACGGGGTACACTCTTCAAGGTCCTCGCAATGTTTGTGGGACCGCGTAGTTTGAGAACTAAGTATGCCATAGAGCGTCACTGGCTGTACATCTATCTCGCGGCAGAGTTGATTGTGGCTGCCAGCGACGAGGCCGCAACTTTCTCGTGCAGCGATCTGGTCAGGCTCTCGATTCTGCTAATGGACTCGGAGGGTTTTCTGGAGCCGAGGCCAAGGCCTGTTAGGCCACTGGTTATCCTCGACTCTGACTGTTGGCGTAGCAGCGAAGGGTTGGGGATCTGACGCACGCTCGTGTTGGTCGCTCTGATGCTCTGACTGGAACTCGAGGAGCCTCTGACAGACGACACGGAGCTGCCGAGGCTCGACACGTTCGAGCTTCCGCTTACTTTGTAGCTGGAGTTGATGAGGTGCGACGCTTTTGTGACTGTTGAATTGGTGTTGTTGCTGCCAGACACTGTGATGCTGTTAGAGGTGGGGGTGACGGTGTTCGTGCCGGACTTAAAATGATTTTGTTTTAATTTTTGTTGTTGATGTTGCCGTCTGACGAACTCTGCCAACTTTTGGTTCGTTATTTTGAAGACTGGGTCTCCAGTTCTCTCAGTGTGATCTTTGTCGGATTTTGTGTTTGAAGGAGAAGTCGCGCCGTTCGTTTTGGAACTGACAGACACTGTTGGTATTTTGAGGGAGGTTGTTAAGGCAGACTTAGGAATTGTAGTTCTAATGCTGCCGTGACTATTGCTACTACTCTTGCTGCTTACGATGCTACCTGACGATTTGTGACTATTATGAGACTTGGTGTTAAAGTTTTTACTGAATGAATTTCCATTGACTGCTTTCGAACTATGGTGGCTCTTACTGACAGTTTTGGAAGTTGTATTCTTGTTAGACTTGCCCTCCATCGCTGTTGTGATTGGACTTATAGTCAGTGTATCTCCTGAACCATTCACAAAACTCAGAGATTCACTGACTTTCAGATTCTTGAGAACCTGAGCCTGAGCTCTTGCTTGAGCCTCTGCTTGTGCCTGAGCCTGAGCTTGTGCCTGAGCCTGAGCTTGTGCCTGAGCATGCGCCATGGCCAGCTGCAGCTGTACTGCTGCATGGGACAGTGTCATGAGGTCACTAAAAGCTACGGCTTGTGGGTTAACAGGTGCGGGAACTAGAGAGGATCGAGCCCAGTCCAGTGGAATTGGTGGTCTGCTGATGGGTGTGACGGAGGGCGTAGTTTGAGCTGTTGCTGTTGGCGATACTGCTGTTGTGGACGACTGTTGCTTGAGCTTTTTAGACTTTTTGCTCTGAGTGATCGAAAGAATAGTTTGAGTTCCTTGTCCCCGCGCTGTGCGGTTTCCTGATTTGTCTGTAGATACCCCATAGGACGCGCTATTAGGTGGAGAGTCTAGGCTTTCCCGTTGTGTTCTCGCCTCTCTGACACTGCGGGCATGGCGAGAGAGGTCGAGGGCACCCACCTCATCTCTCTCTTCTTCCTGTTCTGCGCTGTCGTCTTCATCCTCCTCATTATCAGTGAAGACATAACAGTCTTTGCGGAACATCTTCTTGTCACATTTGTACCCGTAGGTGAGATTAATGGGACCTTCGTCCGTTTGAACTTGCTTGCTGGAGGATGACCGCTCCCTTGACTCCTCGGCTTCCATCTCTGCGGACTCGGTGCTGACGTTGAGGTCAGTGTCCTTGTCGTCGCTGTCCATCGGCTCGCTGGCACTCGTCTCTGTCACGTCAATGGCACTATCTTCCTGCTCGTCGTCTCCACAATCCTTCCCCGTGTCTGTCTCCTCTTCCACGCCTATATTGCCCGTGTCCTCGCCCTCCGTTTCAACGGGATCCACTTCATGTTCCCCGTCCGCTTCCCCGTCCGCTTCTCCGTCCGCTTCTCCGTCCGCTTCTGGTTCCGTCTCGTGGCTGGTGTCGACTTCAAGTGGTGTTTCCGAGTCATGGTCGACAATGAGGTCGTTGGATTCTTTTGATGCATCGAAATCCTCAGCAGCTTCCATGTGTTCGTTATCTTCCTCGCGCACATCTTCCGCTTCTTTGTCAGTCTGTTCCTCCTCTTCAAGCACTTCAGGAATTTCTTCATCGTGACCCTCCTCTTGTGTCTCCTCATGCAATTCCTCCTGCGTCTCTTCCTCCTGTGTCTCTTCCTCCTCTAAAACATGGGTCGTCTCCTCCTCTTGTTGTTGTCGTTGTTGCTGCTGTTGCTCATCTTCAAGATTCTCCTCTACTTGGTGGGTGTCCTCTGGGTTGCCACCAGCCTCGGCGTCCTGTTGGGTGTCCAGCTGGGTGACAGTGTGATCCTCAGTAGAAAACTGTTCTGCGTCCCTGCCTCGGCCGCCCTCAGGTGTCTCTGGGGGCGTGGGCGGGTGGGTGTCGAGGGGCGGCTGGTCTTCTGGGAGTATGAGGGTGGTGGCGGCCTCGCAGGTGGGCTCCATCCTGGCCACCTTGTCTGGAGGCTCCACACACTCTTCCCGAGGAAGCTTAGTCTCCGCTGTGTCTTGTGAGGCGTCGTGGGAGTCTTCTTCTGCTGAGAGGGAGGCTGGCTGCTGGCGCCGCTTCTTCACCTTCCTGGTGGCCACCACCTGGAAGCTCAGCTCCATGGGCGACTCCTGTAAACACAAGCAGAATAACATGTCAGTTCTCCCTACCATCCAAATTACTATCAATTTCATCATTTTATGTATTAATTTCTTAAGCAAACATGAATGAATGTAAATCTAATCAACTTAATAATAATTTCAATTTACACATATCCAGCCTCGCTCTGGCTTAAGCGAGGTCGTATGTTTCGTTAGAGATCTACATTCATGTTAAAACTAAATGTACAGTTCAATAAATTTAATATATACTTATATTTAATATATTTATACATTATATATTCTAAACGTAAACTATTTTATTTACAGCATGTAATTAATTCTTCCGCGCAGATAACTTTGTTTAATGTAACACACTGTACACGGCCTGAATGTTTGACTCAGTGTGAGGTGTGAGGAGGCTCTTGTTAGCGCTCACTCACACGCTGCTCTCACAGTCCTCACCACCACTACTCACATAACATTACTGCTGTTGAGCGTGCCAGTACTGGGGGTTCACAGTTCCCGGACCCAGTACTGTGCTACAGCGTCCCAATACTAGGAGTTCTGGTGCAGGCCGGTGTCGACCAACAGTAGATGATGGTACAGTCTGCCTGCACCGCCCCTCATATGGTAGTTAACAGGAAAGGGTAGATGATGGTAGAGCCCGGCCCTCACCGCCCCTCCGACGATGGCTCTCCCCTCACCCTCCGACGGAGGGGAGAGCCCACACTCCCGCCGCTGCGGATGTGCAATAAATCAACGTGATCGATTGCTAACCTCCCCATCCCTGCTGCCTCTTCCACCCTGGGAGTGTGGCCCTCAGATCCCCTGGCCGTGTGGCCCTCAGCTCCCCTGGGAGTGTGGCCCACAGCTCCCCTGGCCGTGTGGCCCTCAGCTCCCCTGGGAGTGTGGCCCACAGCTTCCCCTGGCCGTGTGGCCCACAGCTTCCCCTGGCCGTGTGGCCCTCAGCTCCCCTGGGAGTGTGGCCCACAGCTCCCCTGGCCGTGTGGCCCTCAGCTCCCCTGGGAGTGTGGCCCACAGCTCCCCTGGGAGTGTGGCCCTCAGCTCCCCTGGGAGTGTGGCCCGCAGCTCCCCTGGGAGTGTGGCCCTCAGCTCCCCTGGGAGTGTGGCCCTCAGCTCCCCTGGGAGTGTGACCCTCAGCTCCCCTGGGAGTGTGGCCCACAGCTCCCCTGGGAGTGTGGCCCTCAGCTCCCCTGGGAGTGTGGCCCTCAGCTCCCCTGGGAGTGTGGCCCTCAGCTCCCCTGGCCGTGTGGCCCTCAGCTCCCCTGGGAGTGTGGCCCACAGCTCCCCTGGGAGTGTGGCCCTCAGCTCCCCTGGGAGTGTGGCCCTCAGCTCCCCTGGGAGTGTGGCCCTCAGCTCCCCTGGGAGTGTGGCCCACAGCTCCCCTGGGAGTGTGGCCCTCAGCTCCCCTGGTAGTGTGGCCCACAGCTCCCCTGGAAGTGTGGCCCTCAGCTCCCCTGGGAGTGTGGCCCTCAGCTCCCCTGGTAGTGTGGCCCTCAGCTCCCCTGGTAGTGTGGCCCACAGCTCCCCTGGAAAAGTGGTCCTCAGCTCCCCTGGGAGTGTGGCCCACAGCTCCCCTGGAAGTGTGGCCCTCAGCTCCCCTGGGAGTGTGGCCCACAGCTTCCCCTGGCCGTGTGGCCCTCAGCTCCCCTGGTAGTGTGGCCCACAGCTCCCCTGGGAGTGTGGCCCTCAGCTCCCCTGGTAGTGTGGCCCACAGCTCCCCTGGTAGTGTGGCCCTCAGCTCTCCTGGTAGTGTGGCCCACAGCTCCCCTGGGAGTGTGGTCCTCAGCTCCCCTGGAAGTGTGGCCCTCAGCTCCCCTGGAAGTGTGGCCCTCAGCTCCCCTGGGAGTGTGGCCCTCAGCTCCCCTGGGAGTGTGGCCCACAGCTCCCCTGGTAGTGTGGCCCACAGCTCCCCCTGGGAGTGTGGCCCACAGCTCCCCTGGTAGTGTGGCCCACAGCTCCCCTGGTAGTGTGGCCCACAGCTCCCCTGGAAGTGTGGCCCTCAGCTCCCCTGGGAGTGTGGCCCTCAGCTCCCCTGGGAGTGTGGCCCACAGCTCCTCTGGGAGTGTGGCCCTCAGCTCCCCTGGGAGTGTGGCCCACAGCTCCCCTATAAACTGCAACACTCCAGTTTCTGTTAAAGAATCAGCCTCTGAACAGTGCTTGTACTCAGTATTCTGTGTAATACGCACTCCTGCATTACCAATAATTCACTCTGACAATCAACTGGACTTTTCAATATTGTTTATTATATTTGTACGATTAAATACTCTGATGTTGCACTAAGGATGTTGCACAATAAGGTGGTGTAGCGTGTTTTTTGGAGTAGAAGGTCAAGTTCGAGCCCACTGCATTGAGTCCATATTTCTTGTTCAGCAGCTGGTGTTAAATGTGTTGACACTTGGTGGAAGGTCTGGTGTGTTGGGGTCGTTGCTGGAGCTACGAGGCAAGATTACCTGATGCCTTTCTTTAGGTGAATGATAATTATTATTTAAAACAAAACACTGGATTCTCTTATATCCTGAATTTTGTGTGGACTTCCATAGCAATAATTTATTCCCCTTAAACCCCTTCCAGTGTTCTTCCCTGTCTTGCCTGAAGCTGGCTGCCTCTACCCCACCAGGGACCTCTGCCCCCCACCACTACCCCACCAGGGACCTCTGCCCCCCACCAATACCCCACCAGGGACCTCTGCCCCCCACCAGGGACCTCTGCCCCCCACCAAGGACCTCTGCCCCCACCACTACCCTACCAGGGACCTCTGCCCCCCACCAGGGACCTCTGCCCCCCACGGTAAGGAGCACAGCGTGTAAACAGCATCATTTATCGACAAAAAGGTTCGTCAACAGAAGCTTTTATAAATAAAGGGTCTTGTGAGGTGGTCATTGTGCCCGAGGCTGACGGTGGAGGCCGGCGGCCGTCAACAATGAGGAGCCAAGAGAACGGTCAAGAGGATTATATCAGTCAGGAGACTCTGTCTAGTGTGTGTCAACCCCAACACTCTCACCCCAACACTCTCACCCCAACACTCTCACCCCAACACTCTCACCCCAACACTCTCACTCCAACACTCTCACCCCAACACTCTCACCCCAACACTCTCACTCCAACACTCTCACTCCAACACTCTCACTCCAACACTCTCACTCCAACACTCTCACTCCAACACTCTCACCCCAACACTCTCACCCCAACACTCTCACCCCAACACTCTCACCCCAATACTCTCACCCCAACACTCTCACTCCAACACTCTCACCCCAACACTCTCACCCCAACACTCTCACTCCAACACTCTGGGTACACCAAGGCTCTGGGTACACCAGGGCTCTGGGTACACCAAGGCTCTGGGTACACCAAGGCTCTGGGTACACCAAGGCTCTGGGTACACCAAGGCTCTGGGTACACCAAGACTCTGGCTACACCAGGGCTCTGGGTACACCAAGGCTCTGGGTACACCAAGACTCTGGGTACACCAGGGCTCTGGGTACACCAAGGCTCTGGGTACACCATGGCTCTGGGTACACCAAGGCTCTGGGTACACCAGGACTCTGGGTACACCAAGGCTCTGGGTACACCAAGGCTCTGGGTACACCAGGACTCTGGGTACACCAAGGCTCTGGCTACACCAAGGCTCTGGGTACACCAAGGCTCTGGGTACACCAGGACTCTGGGTACACCAAGGCTCTGGGTACACCAAGGCTCTGGGTACACCAGGGCTCTGGGTACACCAAGGCTCTGGGTACACCAAGGCTCTGGGTACACCAAGGCTCTGGGTACACCATGGCTCTGGGTACACCAGGACTCTGGGTACACCAAGGCTCTGGGTACACCAAGGCTCTGGGTACACCAAGGCTCTGGGTACACCAAGGCTCTGGCTACACCAGGGCTCTGGGTACACCAAGGCTCTGGGTACACCATGGCTCTGGGTACACCAGGGCTCTGGGTACACCAAGGCTCTGGGTACACCATGGCTCTGGGTACACCAAGGCTCTGGGTACACCAAGGCTCTGGGTACACCATGGCTCTGGGTACACCAAGGCTCTGGGTACACCATGGCTCTGGGTACACCAAGGCTCTGGGTACACCAAGGCTCTGGGTACACCATGGCTCTGGGTACACCAAGGCTCTGGCTACACCATGGCTCTGGGTACACCAAGGCTCTGGGTACACCAAGGCTCTGGGTACACCAAGGCTCTGGGTACACCAAGGCTCTGGGTACACCAAGGCTCTGGGTACACCAAGGCTCTGGGTACACCAAGGCTCTGGGTACACCAAGGCTCTGGGTACACCAGGACTCTGGGTACACCAAGGCTCTGGGTACACCAAGGCTCTGGGTACACCAAGGCTCTCGGTACACCAAGACTCTGGGTACACCAAGGCTCTGGGTACACCAGGACTCTGGGTACACCAAGGCTCTGGGTACACCAAGGCTCTGGGTACACCAAGGCTCTCGGTACACCAAGACTCTGGGTACACCAAGGCTCTGGGTACACCAGGGCTCTGGGTACACCAAGGCTCTGGGTACACCAAGGCTCTGGCTACACCAGGGCTCTGGGTACACCAAGGCTCTGGGTACACCAAGGCTCTGGCTACACCAGGCCCTTGAGGAGTACCAATAAGTTTGTGCTGGAACTCAAGGAAAGAACATACGCAAGGTGATCAATGACAGAAAATGCTTGGTGATTAAAG